>NW_022157197.1:0-133505 GCF_007821495.1 Lachnellula hyalina
CCTAACCCTAACCCTAACCCTAACCCTAACCCTAACCCTAACCCTAACCCTAACCCTACGTGACTAGTTATATAATAGGGCTAACTAAGCAGCTTCTATATTAAACTCTATTAGCCTCCACTATACTTAGCTCCCTACTTTATATTCTAAGTTATATTCGCACGTCTGGTTCTAGCCTGTCTGAGTGTAATTGTGACAATATTTTATTTAATAGAAACTATTAGTATTACAGATGATAATATATAAAACGTAATCACTTCTCTACTATATAGTATAGACTTGATACTAGTTGATTGATGCTTAGTATTTAGATAATATTATAAATACAAAGAGGTTATGCCTCTTCGCTGACTAAGCTACGCTAAATTATATGAGCTAGATCACATGACTAGAAAGGTTAGCGAGGATCCTAGAGCGGATCCTAGAGCGGATCCTAGAGCGGATTGTATATTCTAACAAAACTTCTTATATTATTATAAAAAGGCCTAAAAAAGAAGTCTAATCCCTTAGAATATTAAAATAGAGTAAAACGCTATTAGTTTATAGCTTTCTAATATAATAAAGCCTCTTATAAGCTATTTACTATTAGAAAATAGTAATATCTTATTACTAGCAACTTTAGAGGATATAGGAAAAGAAATAGAACTTAACTAAAATAAGAGTATATTATAGGTTTTATAAGAAACTTTTAAGATATTAAAAGATATATAATTATAAGCTAATATACTTATTTAATTATATAAAACTAATCTTCTAATCTGCTAGCAGCTATTTAGAAAGATAACTAAAAGTTAAGATAAAAAGGATTATGATTTAATATAAGTAAACCTCTAAATTAAGCAATTAGAAGCTAGAGTAAAGTAATTAAAGCTGCGAAAAAGATATTAAGTAAAGACTAGTCTAAATTTAAAGTTTATAGATATTTAGGCTATTAAGAAGGCTTAAATTAAAGTAGAGGACCGGGAAATTAAAGAGGAAGATTCTAATTCGTCTATAGAATCTACTAGTACAGGCGATTATATAGAAGTAGAGGAATAAAAAAGTTATAAGGTTATAAAGTAGTAAGGTAGTAGCTAAGCGAGGTGGCCGAAATGGGAGAGGGGGGGACTTATGCAGCGTCGTCGCCGCCATCGACCTTGCTCTTGGCGTGGCTCTGAGCTTGCTCCAGATCACTCGTGGTAGAAATATAAGGATCTTGGCCTTCTCTACCTCGGGGCCAATTATCGGTCAGTATGAAAATGCCGACTAGCCGTGGGCTTTGGAGATTTAGTTCGGCGCAATTGAACACATTTGCAGACCATATCAATACTGCTAATAGTAAAGGACTAAAGGCATAATATTAGGGCACTTCTAGCTGGCCTGTGGTCTTCAGGGATTACACTTAGAGCGTTTTGATCAAAAGGAGGGTTGGAATGCTAAATGTGGATGAATTTTCTTTCACTTTATACTTCCTCTTAACAACTCGATCTGGTGAAAACCGACTGGCGTGGTGAATGAGATAAGATAGATAAAGACTCGTATATGATAAAGCCGGCGAAGATCGCTCTACACTCCCGCGGAGCCCTTCATATGTCTGTAGAGCCTCCACACGTCCGCATTAATACAGGACCTTGTAAAACTATTACTAATAATCACGATAATAAAAAAGAAGCAAATCAAAAAAGTGAGCTTTAACTAACAGAATACTATAGTATTTTCAAAAACGAATGATATAAAACAACTTAAGTCTAAACAGATTTAACTAAAACTTCTACCTATTCTAAGATGTCTTATTGTCCTAGAATATAATCCTACTACCTCCTCTTTTTCTGCTCCTCTAGTTCTGTACTGGAATACGCTTAATCGTAATGCATACGCTAACGATATGGAATACTAGACTTTCAACGGCGGCGCCGTTGCGGGGTTGCTGTGCAGTTTCGGCAAAATCCATGATTACACTCATCATTATCGCACCAGAATTGCATCTCATTTCGAGTCCGGCACTGGCAGCATGTCCAACGCCCATGCATTTGGGTCATTCGACAGGTCCGCGCGTTGTCACAGAGATCGGTGCTCCCAGAAGTGAATGTGGTACGAATGTCGCATGGGACTCTCCTGCCGTTGACATAAGGGGCATTGTCACAAAGCCGTACGCCTCCAACACGTTTGGTATGACCGCAAACGCAATGCTTCTTTCTTTGGGTGCACATTATTTGATAATGGCAATATATAGTAGACGGTACGAATAAGAGAAGAGGATATCGTCAAGCCGGTAGCTAAGGCTGCGGCAAAGAGTAGCAAGCTTTATCGTAGTAAAGTGGCGTAAAAAGAATCTTGGTGTTGAATTTGAGAAGTCGAGTTAACTTGACGACGATAAAAACGTTATAGAGAGAAAGAAGAGAGGCTTGGTACAATCGAAAGAGTTCAGTGCAGGTCTGTAGTTGCTGAGCGAGGATATCAAGTTGAGGCTGATGATCCGTAAGAGGGAAACTTCCTTAATTTATAGACCCAGTCGACATAGCAGGAAGGGGAGGAGGCCTTTAGATGCCAACATATCAAATCTATAGCCGCCATGTCCAGCATCTGTTTTAAGGAGGGGCTGCAGTTAAGGTTATATGGTTGGCGTTTTGAACGCTGATATTAGACAAGTATAGAATCATCAACCGGATTAGAAGCCGAACTAGCAACCGAACCAGATCCATCAGCATGGGAATTTTCTAGAGAATTTACACCATTACACTTTGCCTTCCCCGAGATGGTCGTAACTATAGGCACTCAAATTCTTCAAAAATCTTTATTGCATTAATGGACCCGAAGTCCTGCAGAAATACCAATTGCCACACTATTAAGCTTACTATGATTAAGCTTCTCGCTGGTAGCCCGACAGGCTGGCCAAAGTTCATAGCTATGAGTGAAAATAACTGGGTAGCTGGTCTAGAAACAGTGGGTCGCGCAAAACTAAAATCCAAGAATATAACACTGGTCATTCTTTGTTTGATGTAGGACAGCGTCTCCTGCGGAAGCGCTCTCCTTGTGGAAGCGCTCTCCTTGTGTGGAAGCGCTCTCCTTGTATGAAAGCGCTCACCTAGAAGGCTCACGCCCCGAAATCACTATAGCTTTAACCGCCAAACGCTTCCTTTAAGGAGAGGGCAGTCGCAGCAAGCGCTGGTTAGAAAGCGCCCGTTTGAAAAGTGGGCCGTTCGGGCTTTGGGCGCATATTGTGGGGTAGTGGTTCGCATTGGGCGGTTATGTTTCTAATTATGGGGTCATGGTACGCCGTTTGAGTTCGTGTCGAAAGTGGTGAGAAGGCTTATACTAACGCTAGGCAACTACTCATTTCTGCCCTGCCTGAGGTATCAACCGCCGATTCATTCGCGACCGTCCTACCAAGTGACTCACCATTTAATAACTACACGATCACTTACAAACGAGTTGTAATACTCGTTCGAACCCGTCTAAAAGCATATAAAGGCCCCTCTTAGGTATATTATCTGAATCAATATCTGCCTTCATAAAGTTCTTTGCTGATTATTGTCTGCGGCATATAGTTCCAAAATTCTTCCATACATCTCTCCAACATCGCTCTCCACTCTATTTTCTGAGCGCCGCTTCCTTCAATACTGCTAGCGAGGTCTCTTGCCCCAATGGATTCATCAAAGAGTCTCAGCCATCAAGTTATGGACAGTCAATTCGATCCCGAAAGCTCATGGATAACTGTCATGTGTCGAGCCTCGCGATTTCAGATTACTGTATCACTTAAAGATCTTCGCGGAAGCTGCTTTGAGCTACAGTACTCACAACTTGTTGCCAGAGTCGACGATATGGACGGTGGAGCTGACGACGACTACGAGGCATTGTGTAGCTGGATTGTGGAACCATGCTTTTCTTACTTTCGAGAACATACAACACATGTACCTAAGGATCTCACTTTCGAAGCGTTCTACTATCCACCAACCTATCATTTGAAGCTTATAGTTTCAGAGTCTTCCCTTTGCGCTAAGGCTACTCGAGATCGTCATACTATCAATCCTTTCGCTCTTATGATCCCGTCTCGAGACCTTCCACAATATCCACAAGTCTATTGCTCAAAGGCATCAGATATCCAAATTGTCCCTGCGGTTACAGAAACCTATGACTATATGTCCGAAATACCCCGAAAGGCCAGTACTGGGGATGGCACAATCAAGTTCTTTAAGCCCGCGCTTGACAAAAGCCAAATTATTAGAGAAATCGATATGCATTCACGTATCCTTAATGCCGGTTTAAAGGGTAAAATTAGAGTGGCCAACTTTCACAGTATTGTGATATCCAAAGACGCTAAGATGACGATCGGCCTGCTGTTTGACTTTATACCCTCAATCGGCGAATCTTTACAAAGTCGCCAATGCAAGATGGCCTCAGAACATCATGCAAAGTGGAAGCAGCAAGTCACAGCTATGGTCAAGGAGCTACATTCTCATGATATTGTGTGGGGTGATGTTCATCCTGGGAATATCGTTATTGATAAGAATTTCGATGCTTGGATTGTGGATTTCGGCGGTGGGTGGATTGAGGACTTTGTTGATCGCAAGAAAGCAGGTACAAAGGAAGGAGATTGGCAAGGGGTTCAAAGAATCTTCGAAGAATGGATCACTCGATAGGAGTAACCTAGACTGCCTTGCGGTGACCCGCAACCTCCTCTACTAGACAGTCTGGCTCCTATCTACAACTATATACTTAGGCGTAAAAAGGAGTGCTTTGTTTGATCTTTAAATGAAATCCGGCTCCTAGGCTGCCGCTACTGCTAGCCATCTCGTGTTCCCGCACTTTCAATATCCCCCTGGTGTTCCATACTTTCAGGGTATCATGTTCCTCACCTCGAATTGTGTTGAACACTCCGACCCCGCATTCAAATCCCGAATCCACCTGCGTGTGCCGTTCAAAAATCACAGTCCGGAGACCCGAGCCTGCATCTGGAAGGCATTTCTGCCTCGAGCCTGGGATGCTGCAATCGCACAACGCTTGCGTCTGGACTTGCAATTGAATGGCAGGGAGATCAAAAACCAGGTCCGAATATTAAGACTCTTCGCTAAGTTCAAGAAACTGCAGCTTTCAGAAGAAATCATTCGAAGTATTTCAAAACGCGCTATAGAATCGAACTGTATATCAATAGTTTAAAACCTCACATATTAGCAATACAAAAATGTTGTAAGGGAGCATATTGTGAGCAAGGGAGTTTCGGTTTTCGGTACTTGTTTGTTTATTTATTGATTTTATTCATAGTCCAGACTAGGCCTATAAGACCTTTATAGATATGCTACTAAGAGTATATTACTACTACTTCCATATCTTAATATAGTAGGTTAGGACCCGTATTATAAACCAAGGTTAAATGACTTAAGAGTAATCTATATTCTAGTAGCATAAAGACTCTGAGGCATTGGGTATCACTTCATTTCACTATCCTCTATTTAGAGTGTTCCCAGATCCCCTGTGTTGGTCAGTAATCAGCAAATCAGTCAAACTCTTAGGATTTAGGGACGTACTTTGGATTGGACTCAACATACTCATCCCACTCCCTCGCCTTCATAATTTCTGCGTCCCCCTTTTCATAATTATCCTCATCCAGCTCCGGGCTCAACCCACTAGCCTCCCCACCTCCCTCGATGATACCCCCTCTTGCGCGCTCCTCTTCCAAATACTCATCAATCGACATTGTCGGCAAGTTGTGCCCAGATCTAAACACACCATCCTTTACCTGTTGTCTGTCGCCCACTAGCGTAAACGGCCGCAATGGTTTTCCCTGTGTGCTCAATATCGGCCCTTTATTACTCGCCGAGAGCATATCTCGGCGATCTAAACGGTCCGAGTAGTCGTCCCTGTCACGTATCCCCATCCGTTCTCTGAAGTCTGCTTCTAAGCTTTCGGGGCCTGGAGGAGGGGTAGGTGGTGCCATGGCTAAGACTTCAAGCTCGCGATTCAGGGATTCGAGTTGCTGAAAGGTGTTGTGTGTGCAGCTGGCGAGGTTGGCGAGTTGGAGCTCTCGGACAGCATCGTCGTCGTTTTGGAGGTACGCGGGGTTTTGCGCTAGGAACTATTTGATTGTTAAGACTGGCCTGACCCAGAACATGCGAAGCATACCTCAATCTTCTTCTTCAACTCCTTTTCTTGCTTGAAGTTTGAGATTTTGGCATTCCGCCGGGCGTTTGGATCTGCGGTTGAGATGGTGGAGAAGGAGGCGGGGGCTTCGGTGTAGGTGTTGTAGAGCTTCTTGTCTGCGGGTGTGAGAATTTCGTAGTGGTCTAGCAAGCTTAAGTATCTTTCGTAGGCATCTCTGGCGGTTTGGATGGTGCCTTTCCGGTCTGTACTTGAGACTCGGAGGATGAGCTCGGCGAGGCGATAGTTGATTTGCAGGTACCTTAAGAGATGTTAGCAGAGCATCACCAAAGTCACAAGCTACGACGGAACACCCACTGGAGATCCCCAGATGTCACATCCTCAAGGGTTTCGTTCGGGCTGAAGAGAGACAGCCGGTCTGTAAGCTTGAGGCAATCGTCGTAGGACTTGATGGCGGCGGCGAGGTTCTGCTGATATTCTGCGGTGTTGCTGTCCCACGATGCCTCGATATCCTTTCTTTGGCGCTCTGCAGAGCTGAAAAGCGACTTGATGCTTTGTTCGGCCATATTGGAAGGCAAGGAAGGAAGTATAGAGTCGTGGTGGGGGTAGTCTGTGGTGGTTGGTGGGATGGAGATGGGGGGAGTTTTGGTGGGGGGAAGCTGTGACCTTTTTCTTTTGCCTCGCTCTTCCGAACAACGGACATCTTTCAGCCTTCCTTCAAAATCAACATCAACATCAACACCACCACCAACACCCACCACCAACACCTTCACACTTCATTATGTGACCAAAACACCGTGAATTTCTCTCCCGGATGGATTCTGAATACAAGCAACGTACAATCTATACCCCAATTCCCCCTCCCCCTTGTTCATTGCGTTTCTCTCTCCAATATGCCTCTTAGCGGGTATCTGCATGATCTCAGCTTGCTGGCTGGGGAGGATTGTTTGCTTGTATCGCCGCCAAAGAAAACAGCACTGATCGTTCACAGTCCAGAAGCAAAAGCATCATGTTCTCCAAGTCTCACTGCAGGCACGCTGAGTGATATGATGCTCCTAGACAATACATCCATATTCAACAACCGCGAGGCTGCTCACAAGGCTGACGAGAAGGCTGAGTTCCTTCGATCTGAATTCACTCCGCCAACATCGAATATCAAGAGCACAGAGAACAATCCTTATATCTTCTCACTATCTTCAACTACCAAGTCTTCCTCCACTTCAAATCTAGCACCAACAACGACCAAGAGTCTTGTTGACGTCAGCAGCTGGTTGAACCCTACCATTAGTCAAGCTGCTTCACCACGCACTCCTCAACAAACAACAGGACTCGCTCGACCATTCCTCAGAAAAGAGAACGATCCTCTCTCATCTCCAGGGGCCATACCAGCAGTAAAGACATCTCCACTCCCAGCATTCACTCCACTTCAAGAGTCGACAAACTCCACGCTGCCCACACCCCCTCTCTTTCAAGTGACAGTCCACCCGTCTGGAAAAGACAGATCCGCGAAGATGCATGGATATCACGCAGTAGACCATGAATTAGTACAACAGCAGCTTGGCAGTAGTAGTGATGAGCAGATATCAAGGATGTTGGCCAACCAAGAAGAGTTGCAAGGGAGCTCAGATGTCCCATTGTTGATTAGCAATGAAGATTCTATAGTTGTCCCAGCGAAGGAATCTCTCCCTCAGCTTACAGCCCTAACAGCAAGAAGTACAAAGGCTGTGATCGCTGAGCTCAGACAAAAGCACCACAACCCCCTTTCATTGCATCTACCAACTAGCAAGTTGGTATCCATTGGACCGCTGCCATCACTTTCATCAATTTCTTCGAATGGACGGTCGGCCCCTACTCGAGACGATAGAGACGATGACGAAGCCCCTGCCGAAGATCCAGACGATGATGAAGATGAAGATGACCAACCCAAGGGCAGATCCCGCAAGATCACAGAGAGAAAGCGTCGGCAGAATGCCATCGCTGATAGCTACTTGCGAGACGCTCTTCAAGATCCTGTCAAAAATCACAAACTACTCCCACAAGATGAAGCCAATCAGTCTACTCGATACATCGTTCATCAAGCGGAGAGTCAACGAATTATTTCAACTCCACGAGAATATCAGATTGAACTCTTTGAGCGAGCCAAAGAGAAGAACATCATTGCTGTTCTAGATACAGGTCGGTATTGCCTTCTGTTGCTACACTTCATCCACTAATACTCTACAGGTTCTGGTAAAACATTGATTGCCGTTCTTTTACTCCGAAACATATTCAACCAAGAATTGGAGGATAGGGCCTTGGGTAAGCCAAAGCGGATCTCGTTCTTTCTTGTAAGCTATCTCAGTCCCAACATCTTCAATAAAGCTTACTGTACAAGGTTGATTCGGTGACCTTGGTATTCCAGCAACATGCAGTACTCAATGTCAATCTTGACCAGCCTATGAACATGTTCTGCGGAGAAATGGGCTGCGACCTTTGGAGTAAGAAGCTTTGGGAGAAGCATTTTAATGAGAATATGGTCATTGTCTGCACCGCTGAAGTTCTCCGTCAGTGTCTTCACCACTCTTTCATTTCCATAGAGCAGATAAACCTTCTCATTTTCGATGAAGCTCACCATGCTAAGAAGGACCATGCTTACGCCCGAATTATCAAGGACTTTTATGCGACGGCCCCAAAGTCTGCTGTTCTGCCCAAGATATTTGGCATGACAGCTTCGCCTGTTGATGCTCGTGTTGACGTTAAAAAGGCTGCTGCTGAATTGGAGACCATGCTTCACGCGGAGATTGCCACCGCCGCAGACACAAGTTTGTCGCAGTACGCTGCCACTTCGAAACTAGAGCAGTTGGCTACGTACGGACTACTGGGATCAAGCTTCATGACACCACTATATGACAAAATGCGTCAACGATTCAAAGGCAACGCGATTCTCCGAAAACCCCTCGAGTACTCTTACAAAATAGCTTCTCGAGAGTTGGGATCTTGGTGTGCCGATCACATATTCAAGTTTTGTCTTGCTGGCGAAGAGAGTAATAGACTTCTGGGAAAGACAGAACGTCAATACCATGCGAAGAAAGTCCCAGGTCCAATAGCGATCTTAGAGCAGCAAAAGTCGCAGCTTCAAGAAGCACTGGACATCATCAAGTTACACCCCTTTGAGCCACCAGATTTCGACCTTGCAACACTTTCTTCGAAGAACCTTTCTTCCAAGGTCGTTCTCCTTGCAAAGTACTTGAAGGAACGGTATGAACGCCCAACCGAAGACAAATGCATTGTATTTGTAAAGCAGAGGTACACTGCTCGACTACTGACCACTTTGTTCTCTCACCCGACTATGAAAACTCCACATTTGTTTGTTGCAAGCTTGGTCGGTACGAGAACGGGTGATGCTGCAGATTTACATACCTCAGTCAGAGAGCAGGTCGTCACCATGATGAACTTCCGCAAAGGCACAACCAATTGTCTGTTTGCTACATCTGTTGCGGAAGAAGGTCTTGATGTTCCAGATTGTAATCTCGTCATCCGATTTGATCTATACGACACCACAATCCAATACATTCAGTCGAGAGGTCGTGCACGACATGCAAACTCTCGATACATTCATATGGCAGAGAGTGGTAACCAGGTCCATCATCAACTTATTCGTGAGGCTAGGCTGAATGAGGGCATCCTCAAGAAATTCTGCAATGAACTTCCCGAGAATCGAAAACTCACCGGCAATGACTACAATATGGACCATTTTCTGTCTGAAGAAAAGAGCCATCGCGTGTATATCAATCCAGAGACCGGCGCGAAGCTTACTTACAAGATTGGTCTTAGTGTTCTCGCGAACTTTGTTGATTCTCTTCCCCACAGCCATGAGACAAACCTTCAAGCTGAGTATGTCATCACGGCCCAGAACAAGATGTTTGTTGGCGAGGTCATCATGCCCGAGGAATCACCCATTCGAGGATCAACAGGTCGTCCAGCATCTACGAAGCAGGTTGCAAAATGCTCAGCTGCCTTTGAGACTTGCTTGAACTTGGTTGCTAGCAATTATCTTGATAAGCATTTGCTTCCAACCTACACAAGACAACTACCCGCAATGCGAAATGCTCTGCTTGCTGTAGACTCGAAGAAGGAGGCTTATGATATGAAGACAAAGCCAGCGCTGTGGTCAGTAAGTGGAGTTCCCGGGGAACTATACGTAACCATTATGAGTTTGGACAATCCCGAAGTCGTGGACCGCCCATTGCAGCCGATGGCCCTATTGACGAGATCTCGACTGCCAGAACTACCTTCATTTGTCCTACATTTCGGTCAAGGTAGAAACTCGCCCGTCCAGCTCACTTCTCTCCGCAGCTGTATCCAAGTGGATCCCGCAATCATCAGCCAAGTCAATAAATTTACTCTGTGCATCTTTGATGATGTGTTTAGTAAGGAGTATGAGTCAGATGTTGCAAAGATGCCCTATTTCTTAGCACCCGTCAACCAACGTGCCAGTTTTGATCGTGAACAGGAGCCATTTAGTCTGATCGCATGGGATATCCTGAAGATCATTGAAGACCACTCTACTCTTTGGGAGGATAAGGGATGGGAGAAGATGAAGCCGTGGCAGACCGAGCCCGATGAATTTTTCGAAGACAAATTCGTCACTGATCCCTTTGATGGTTCTCGGAAGCTCTGGTTGAAGGGGGTGACTCGAGAGTACAAGGCCACAGATCCCGTCCCGTCAAATACTGCTCCGCGTAAGGCCAGAAAGGGGAGACCTCACGACAATATCATGGAGTATAGTTGCAGTCTTTGGGAGAAAGCAAGAGCTCGTAGAGTACTTGATGAGAATCAGCGTGTGTTTGCGGCCGAAGTCATTTCTCTGCGTCGTAACCTGCTAGACGAATTTAGCATATCCGAATCGCAGGCATCGGACAAATGCTTCGTTACTCTTGAGACTCTGAAGGTTTCCCCGGTAAGCGGAATGTCTCCTGCCCAGAACCAAACAAAGCTAATTATTTCAGATTCCAAGTACAATTGTATTCATGGCCAATCTCCTCCCCGCCATCATCCATCGAACTGAGTCATATCTTATTGCCTTGGAAGCTTGTGATTTGCTTCATCTCAAGATTCGCCCCGATCTTGCACTAGAGGCAGTCACTAAGGACTCTGATAACACGGATGAGCATAGTGCAGAGAAGTTTAATTTCCAGAGGGGAATGGGCAACAATTATGAGCGACTAGAGTTTCTCGGAGATTGTTTCCTAAAGATGGCAACTACGATAGCTCTATACGGAATCCATCCTGGCCACGATGAGTATGAGTACCATGTGGATCGTATGCTCTTGATTTGCAACAAGAATCTGAAGAACAACGCCTTTAAAATCAAGCTCTACGAGTACATTCGCTCCCAGAGCTTCAACCGTCGTGCTTGGTACCCTGAGGGCCTAGTTCTAAAGAAAGGAAAAACTGCGACGGCCCCCAACACCCAAAAGCTTGGTGACAAGACAATTGCAGATGTTTGTGAGGCTTTCATCGGCGCGGCGCTGTTGACTTGCTATGAATCCGGAGATATGGATAATGCTGTTCGAGCTGTTACTGAATTGGTATCGAGCGAGAATCACAACATCAGCTCATATAGCCAGTACTACACGCTATATGAGAAGCCGAAATATCAGATGCAGGTGGCCACCGAATCACAAAAGGATCTTGCTCGGCAAGTCGAGAAGGAACACAATTACCATTTCCGCTGGCCGCGAGTTCTTGGGTCTGCGTTTGTCCACCCGTCTTACCCATTTTCCTACGAACAAATCCCGAGCTACCAACGACTCGAATTCTTGGGCGACGCATTGCTAGATATGGCTTGTATCAATTTTCTCTTCCACAACTATCCCGGCAAGGATCCACAGTGGTTGACTGAGCACAAGATGGCAATGGTTTCGAATCAGTATTTGGGTGCTCTTTGCGTCAGCTTGGGTTTCCACCGTCATTTACTGCTCTTCAATGCTAGCTTCCAGAAGCAAATCAGTGATTATGTCACCGAAATTACTGAGGCTCGTAAACAAGCCGAGGAAGATGCAATCCACGCTGGTAAGACGGCAGCCGAATTCTCTCCTGATTACTGGATCAGTGTTCGCCAGCCTCCTAAGTGTCTCCCGGATATCGTCGAGGCATATGTCGGCGCTCTCTTCGTGGACTCGGAGTACAATTATGCAGAGATCGAGCGCTTTTTCGACGAGCATATCAAGCCATATTTCACCGACATGAGTATCTACGATACATACGCCAACAAACACCCGGCCACTTTCCTCGCCAATTTCCTCCAGGTTAACATGGGCTGCATGGATTGGACAATCATGGCCAAGGAAGTCAAAAGCGTCGATGGAAGCAAGCCCGGTAATATGGCCATGGTTATGATTCATGATCGGATCATTGCAGATGCGCAGGCCGGGAGTGCCAGATATTCAAAAGTAGCCGCTGCAAAGAAGGCGCTGGAAATTCTAAAGGGTTTGCCATCGATGGAGTTTAGGGAGAAATATGGTTGTTGCTGCCGTCCAGGTGCTGATGAAGAACAGGTCGAGCAGGACGAGCAGGAGCCAGATCATGGCACCGCGGCGTAAAGTCTCATTTGCTTGCTCGTAAAAAGTTGCTTTCGGGGTGTCGGTTGGGCGTTTCGAGTAGGTTGGGGTTGGGGTTGGGGTCGGGGTCGGGTCGGGATAACTGGAGTTGCTGACACTGCATGGCGGCTGATTTCTACGAGTTACAGTATCTCCGTACGAAGTTACGTACAATAATTTCAGCGTTGCTCGGTGGGGTTTGCTGCTATTTACGAGCAGGAATCAATACGTACATTGTATGCAACTCGTACGTACAGTACACCAATGATAATTGGTTGCTCCTCGGACTTCCTGAAACAGGCATGCTTTAGCTGCAGCTGCACCTTGTACATCACGTGCAGCAGTGTCATTTCTTATCTATCTCATCTTTCCATTTTACTACTTCCTCACTCACACTTCCTCTCGTGTTTTCATCGAATGGAATCTCCAATCTCGTATATCGGTCCTTCACATTATCCTACAGTAGTTAGCTCAGCCTCAAGTAAGCGTAAGCCACCCCCGAAAGACTATACGAACCACGCAGTCGACGGTCGTACTTGGTAGTTCGCGGGTACGAGTAGTGACCAAAAGGGAGATCGCCCACGCTCTGACCGCAGACTGGTAGGAGAGTTGATGCTAAAAGACTGGCGTATACGAGAAGATAGCGTTTATTGGGTCAGTGACCGGAGGGTGGCTCTAGCGCTTACTCCACACGCCGTCCTGTACGAAGTAAGTACGAGCTGTATGCCGTACCTTGGGCCCTGCCTACCAACGTGAAAAGCTTACGGTGGGGGTGCGGTGCCTAGGGCAGGTGGTACGAGTGGTGGTGGGTGCGTGGGCGCTGTGCTATAGCTTGTACGGTAGCTGTTTGCGAGCGAGCACCGCACCGAGACGGACGAGACAAGAAGGCTGGTGATTCGATCGTGTTCCGTGGACAGGACAGGGCAGGGTATGGGATTTACGAGAGTGCTCCGTAAGTTGATTAGTACATGTACCTGGTGCTCCCGGCCCAGACGCACGCTCTTGTGATTTTGTTCTTCTGTTTCGCCATTCGAGCTGATGTGTAATTGGGGATTGACTTGCAGAGAAAGGAAGAGAGGAAAGGCCCAGCAATCAACATGACAGAACGCATACTGGATATGTCGTCTCCTGGGGCAGATGTCCGGACCAGGAAGACGAGGGCTAGTAAGCCCAAAGTTAAAACGGGCTGTCAAACTTGCAAGTACGTTTGTTCTGTTTTATCCTTATCACTATCAAGCACTCCCGCAGGCCTGCCCTCGTCATTTATATCTTCACACACGCAAACACACAAACACACTTACGATAAGAACACAACATAACATATCACAACATTGCTAATTTGAAATTGGGGGCAAACAGGATACGGAGAGTCAAATGCGACGAAACAAAACCAAATTGCCTCCGCTGTCTGAAATTCGGCCATCAGTGCGATGGCTATCTCCCGCGTCCCACCTCCAAACCCTGCGCAGGCTCGTCGTCCAATTCGCGTCTCCTGGTCCCGAAATCCTCGTCCGGATCCCTCTCCATACTTGCGCAAGCAGAAGCTCAAGCACAGGCACAGGCGCAAGTACACGCCGGATCAAATAGTACAGAAGAGAGGGAAGTGAAGGAGAATACGAATAAACAGCCCAAGCTCTACCCCGCGCCTCCACTGCTGGCACAGACAACAACACAACAACTCTTCAGCACCCCGCACGAACACCACGCCTTTACGCAGTTCTGTGCAACCACCTCGCAGCACCTTGCCAATGCGAATTCGAATTTGAGTTCGGACTCGAGTTCCTTCACGCCCTCCCTCTGGACATCCCTCATGCACCGCGCCTGCGAAACCTCGCCCGCGATCCGCGGCGCCGTCATCGCGCTCGGGGGGTTGAATCTGCAAGAACCGAGCTCGGGCTTGGGCTGGCACGCGAGCGAGAACAATATAAACGGCGAAAACGGTGTGGGGACATTGAGGCACCAATTCGCGTTTCGGCAGTACAGCAAGGCGCTGTGCTATCTAAGAAGGGATGTTGCGGGCGGGAAACATGATCTTAGGACGACTCTTGTGGCGAGTCTACTGTTTTATTGTTTTGAGAGTATGGGGATGGGTGTGCCGGAGCTGCAGGAAGGGGGTGGTGGTGGTGGTGTTTCGCAGGTTTATGCTGGGTTGAGGTTGATTCGGGAGTGGGCGAGTGGGTTTTACGGGGCTGGTGAGCAGGGGAAGATTAGAGATGGAAGTGAAGGAACAGGAGGGGAGGATCTGGTGCAAGTTGAAAATGATATCATGCGTGCCTTTGGCGGCTTAGAGATACAAGTCATGCTCTACGCAGACGGCCGCACCAGAGAAGCACACGAGGCATACCGCCGCATAGGCCAAGCGGCCGTGGACGACATGAGCAGTATATTCACCGACCTTGCGTCCGCGCGCTCGGTACTCGAGATAGTAATCCGGAGAAGCATGCACTGGCTCCGCAGCACTATGCATCTACACATATTTGCCACTGGTCCTGAATCCGGCCCTGGTTCTGCTTCTGGGGATGTACAAGGTGAAGGAGACGGCGCTCCAGGACAGGGCAATTTATTTTTCGACGTCGATTCCACATTTGCCGAACGCCTCACCACACTATCAGAATACGAACGCTGGGACGCAGCTTTCTGCCCCCTACTCAACCACGCGCGCTCGCGCTCCGCGCCGCACGAAACGTTTATCCTTGCGTCGACGCTGCGCCTGCATTGGCTGGCGGGCTACATGTCCATCGATAGTAACAATAGCCGTAGCGCGCTGGTGAATCACAGCAAATATACGATTTTGCTGCAGGAGCTTGTGGGGATTGCGAGGCTGTTGTTGGATGAGCAGGAAAGGGAGAAGAATAGGGAGCATGTAAAGGGGAAAGGTGGACGTGGGGGCTGGACGTTCGATATGCAGATTATCGTCCCGCTGCTCACGGTCGGATGGATCTACCGACACCGCACGTTGCGCCGGGAAGCAATTGAGCTGCTGCTGCGCAGTCCGCGGAAGGAGGGCGTATGGGATGGAGTGGTGGTCGGGAAGGTCATGCGCTGGCTGGCGGAGATTGAGGATGAGGGAAGTGAAGGTGGGGAGGGAGAGTTTGTAGCGGAGGAGGCTATGGCGAGGTGTATAAGGATGGGGTTTGATGATGTGAGGCGTGAGGCTAGCGTGTCTTGTTTGCAGCCAGTCAAGGGGAGTTTGAGTGGGGAGGAGGAGAGGAGGAGTGTGGTTATTCCGTGGTAATGTAGGGTAATGCCCAGTTCAACATGGGTGGAGTTCTGGCGTTGGGTGGGGCAAGGAAGGATATGGAGTTTATGAGGATCTAGTCTTGCTTAAGTTTGTATATGTATATATTTTTCAATTAAATACGTGGATGGATTTCCACTTTCCGGTTTACAATTACGCCAAATGATGGTGCATGCCAATTAAGTCCATCCCGTTTGCCCTTCCTTTCCTCATCAATCAGCTTTTATGGCGCTGTTTTCAAGTCAGCAGATGTCCTCGAGTCGAGACCCCAAAGAACTAAATAAGGAGGGGGTAAAACTTACGCATATATCCTCCTAACAAAAGCATATGCCGTCAAGAACCCCACCGTCCCACAAAGTAAACCATAAACAACACAAGCCATAAAACTATAACTAAAGAATAACAAACCACTCACGAACCCCTCTATATGCAGCTTGGTCAAATAGTACCACACACAATACAAAAACACCCAAACGGCGCTACCACCCCCTACCAAGAAGGAATGCCACCACCAATTGTAATCCTCGCTGCATAATTTGATGTATATGGTGACGATGGTAACTTCGGCGATGGTCAGGATCAGGATAATGGAGACAACAGATAGAAAGCCAAAGACGTAGTAATATCCGCTCTTATCCTGCCAAACTGATTGGAAGACGAAGAGTAGCTCGATAAAGATCACGGCGAAAGGGATCAGACCGGCGAGCAAAATTGACTGCGGTGAGCGGATGTACCATGGCTGGATTGGGATTTGGCGGGGGATGGACGTTGTTTTCGTCGGGTGTTCCCATGCTCCTGTGCGGACCCATCCGTACCATGATCCGGCATACACCAGAGGGAGCTGAATGCAAAGCCATAACATGATAATGCCGACCAATGTCCCGAATGGAAGCGCGGTGCTGGAAGCTTGGGCCCAGACGAAGAGGTTCAGGACGAATACAAGGGCAAATAAAAGACCTGGGAAGAGAGTTGCTGTGATGATTGTGTTCTTGCGCCAGTTCTTGCCACCGAATGTTTTATACACTCGTCCGGAAAAGTAGCCTGAGAAGACGCCTGCAAAGACAAACAGTCCAACTCCTACGCTGACAAACCCACCGCGGAAGCTAGGGTTGAGAATCCCCAAACTGCTGAGGAAGAGAAGTCCAACAGCCATAAATACGAGCTGCATTCCGGAGCCAACGAGTGGTGCAAGGAGGTAACCGTATGACGGGGATCTAAAGACATCGCCATGCAGAAGCTTCCATCCGGTCACATCTTCCAATGCCTCCTCGTCAGATGAGACATCCGCATCGTTCTCCGTATCCCCAACTTGATCGAGTAATCCAGTGCCAGTCTTCTCTCCAGACTTTGGCGTTCTCGCACCACTTCCAGGCCTAGACCTCCTCTTTGGCTTACTCTTACCATCTTCGAGGCTCGAGTCCTTGTATGTCTTGATATCTCCGCGGATTGTTCGACCTAGGATGATGGCCACAATTGCACTCAAGGACCCAGAGATGATCAACGAGTTGATGATTGCAAGCCAATGGATTCTCGACCCTTCCTCCTGGTTTACGAAATATAAATCCCAGCGATGTCCCCACTCAATCTTCTCGTCCTCGCGCCAGTATACAGAGTATGAGTACGGAATGTCGAGCATAGCTCCATCTTCAATATCCTGTTCGCTTTCAGGGGGTTGGTAGGAGGAGTGAGGGTACTGCAGGGCGAAGTCGGTTCCGTTCGGATGGAGGTAGAGTTCCATAGCGGTGTCGACATCACTTACATCTGCTGGACACCTAGACTCTATCCTCTTGTTCGGGCCAATGCTCTTCGTGTAGACTTCAAATCCAACCACGACCTTCCCACCCCTTTCTCCGTCCTTGCCGGGGGCTTTACGATAGCGAATGACGATTGTAAAGTGGTTGTTGATATAGTATCGCATTTTGCCAGAGGTAGGCGCGATGTCCTTGTATCCCAACTTGAAACCTGCAGCGTAGTATCTCTTTGACTTGTCCACCGTGATGAAGCTGGTGGCTCCGGGCAGATTATCCACGATCCATTCTACCACATAGCCGTCCTTGACCATTTCCCGAGCCCGTTTGAGATCCTTTCGGCTGACTGATTTGGTACAGAGGAAGTTGCATTCTTGATCTTGACCCATCACCAACTCGATGTCTGATTGTGTGATCCGGTCGCCGCGGAGGACTTCCCCGAGGTTCAAAGAAATACTCTGACCACTGAGAAGCGAGGAGCCGGCATGATGGACACCGGTAGGAGGGCAAACGAATGGGAGGTCGTAGTATGCGTATTGCAATTGTGTATTGTCCGAGTAGACCTTGTTAACTAGGAGAGGTATTGCTTCGTTGTCTTTGTAGCTCTTGATGGACCAGCCTGCAGCTTGTTAGCTCTTTTCCCGTGCGTGTATCCTCTGGCAAAATTACCCGGTATGTAGAAAGCTTCTGCGTAGGAGAAGGCCAGTACGAATAGAAGCCATCTCCCCAGATTCGACTTTAATCTGTAGTCCGCAGCCATTACGTCGTCCTGGTGGGCTCTATGTGTCTCTGTCTCATCCACTTGACTGTCCAGATCTCGCCGCGCGCACTGGGAAGAACAAAGCGGCTATGGTGGAGGTAGGTGATGTGATGTTCAATCCTGTTTTGTTGTTGTTGTTGTTGTTGTTGTTGTCGTCTTTATCGTGGATTTTCCGTATTCGTGGGGGGCCGCAGATCTGGTCTGATAGATAGATCCTCACTCACGCACGTACAGGGGCGTCGGATTCGCGTTGAAGAAAGGAGAAGGTGTAGGCGTAGAATGGGCTGCTAACGAGCGTAATTGGCACAGAGTACCTGGGAAGATGATGTACAGTAGAAGGGAATTGAAGGTTGAAGACAAGAAAGGAGTGCTTCGTAAAGGTCGGGGGTCGGAAAGTTTATTATTATTTTATTTTTATTTTCAGGAGGGAAGAAGAAAAGGTCCAGATGTCGATAATATCGGCACACATCGAGGTCTAGAGTACGCACACACTACACTCCACTCCCACTCGCACTGCTGTCAACTCGTCAAAACTGGAGAAATTAGGTCCGTTCGTGTCTATTTTAGGAAGCTCCGAGATTTCCACGTGACTTGCTCGATAACCCCTGAACCCCTTTCTAAAAGGTTTCCATTTTACAATTGTTTCTGTTCAAGATTAAACATTCAACGAGAAGCTTTAATTACCGCTTTGGCCGGAGTACAGTAAGAACCCTTCTTCTTTTTCTCTTATACGCTTAGACTCTTGTCAAGTAGGTTTATGAATAGCCAGCGCCTCATCTTTCACAATGCCTCTTGTCCTCAATGACAAGACAATCTTGCGAGGTCATCATCTTCTAAAATCATATCATTGATGAACAGTCTTCATGCTTGAACTCCATCACTCCTTTCCTTCCAAATCGGCTCAATGTTATGATACGGTTTTGAGACACCATCCCTAAACCTCGACCCCAGCGCTTTCCTTACGCGGGATTATTATCTTTATCACGCCTCAAATGTTGACACTAACCCAATTTTGACCAGTATTTCCTGACTTTAACTCAAGCTACAACTGCGGAGAGCGTAGTACACTATCTAAGAAGCTAAATCGTTTCAAACTTATGATTGTATGACCAAAGCGACAAAGCAAAGTTGGAGCTATGGCTGATGAAGCCTGTGTCGCAGTAGAATATTGGTAGCACATACTTGGATCGAACGAGAGACTCAATAATCCACCGAGAGATCACAATCTGGTAGGCCTTGGCACGAACTTTGGTAGATCCTAGAGATGGCATACTTCTAGGTAGCTTGAGGAGGCGTTGTAATTTTAGGAGAAACGTTTTGGCCAGGGTCATTGGCTCTTGGCCTACTCACTGTGTCGGTGTGGACGGCCCGGGCTATCAAGAATGGCAATCCAATCCTCATGTTGGTACAGTAGGACTTTGCACCTGTTCTTCCCGTAGCACTTACTTCTATGTATTGTCAAATGAACTAAACACCATTCAACCAGAGCTTATGAGTTTCCGAAAGTTAGTCTCTTGAATGGGCACCTAGTAATGGACTCATGGTCTTAGGTCGCTAGTTACGAAGTTTACATAGTACCATAGTAATGTAAAGACATCTAAATGATATTGTTACCTCCCTTTTATAATGTTCATAATCTTTTTAATTCTTTTAAGTTAGACTCACTTAAAAGTTGCTTAACACCTATAAAGGTAATTATTAGCTAGCAATGGGAATAAGTACAAATAGAGGTATTCATAACTCAATATGAAAAGTCACAGCGGAGTTCGTGGATCATCACGTGATCTTCGTTATCAAGGAAGCTAGTATAGCCCAGCTCTGCCATGGGAATAATTGAGCACATCTATTATTCCCCTCATATATGTATTGCTCTCATAGGTAGCTAATATTGGCTTTAAACTCGATTAATCGGGCCAGCTCTTGCGTCTACGGTCAAAGCCAATACACCTCCCCTGTTGAGGCTATCTTGGCGACTGTGCCCCTTTTCCGACACACCAACATCCAAAGCCAACATAATAACAACCACCATCTTAACAAGGGACCATTCGATTGTTTATATAAACACATAAAAGGCAGTACACACTGTATAGGCTGTTGACAGTCGTACACCTCTACATCCAAAATGTCGCCCCTTGAAATCTTCATGCATGCGCCCCCAATCTCCCGGTATAAACCCTCCACCTGCCTCACCCCTCTTCACTAATATACCATAGAACACTAGCCGCCATAACGTTCACACTGTCTGTTCTGGTCTACGTAGGACCCTTCGACTTCTCCCTCTTCAACCTCCAGCTGCCGTCGCTCATCAAGCTTCCGCCAGAGCTCTGGCGAATTTTTACATCTCTCTTTATCACGTGGCCAAATTTTGGGATTTTATTTGACACGTATTTTTGTAAGTTTCGTGATGGGACGTTAGGCAGATGAAAAAATAGGCTGATATGGAGTAGTGTATACTTATGGCTCTAAGCTTGAAATTGCCTCACCTCGATTTTCCCAGCGAGCGGACTTTTTCACTTATATATGTTTTTGTTCGGTATTGATCTTGGTGAGTTGATATGTTTTTATGTTCCTTTCTTTCTTTGTTCCTTCTTTTCTGCTTTCGATCTCATCATAGTCTCAAAGTCTCATTTGGCTTGATGTCCAGAGACGTGAGCAGAGGAGGCTACCACCAGGCTCCGAGTCTCCCCTAAAGTCTATTAGATGTCCAGACCATTTACGACTTTCCGCAAAGGCGCATCAGACGTCCAGACAAAATCTAACAAGCGCATAGCTCCTAAACATCCTCATCGTCTACGGAAATGTCTTCGCTTCCCCCCTCGCCCTCTGCTTCATCACCAGTACCACTCGCGACACCTGGGACCAACCCATGACCCTCTTCGTCCTCAAGATGCCCTCCCAATACTTCCCCTACGCCCTCCTCTTCCTAACCCTCATCGTCAGCTCCCCGCAAGCAGCCATGATCCAAGCCACGGGTGTCGGCGCCGCCCATCTATATGACTTCCTCTCGGGCCTGTATCCAAACTTCGGCATCAAGAGGAATCTGATCTCGTCGCCGGGGCTGGTGAAGAGGGTTTTTGGGATCCAGACTATGGTGGAGAGGCCGTATGGCACGGCGAATATGCCGGGGGTTGCCAAGGAGGCGGCGTGGGGCTTGGATTTGTCGTGGAAGAGGTTCGGGCCGGGACGGACGTTGGGAGGGGATGGGTCTGCATCTGGCGTGGAGAGGCAGCGACCGACGGGTCTTGCTCTTGCTGCGATGGTGATGGTTGGGTTTGTCGTGGTGTGTGGCTTTCTAGCGCTTTTGTTTGTGCAGCACGGGGATCCTCGTGCTTGGTTCTCGGGCGTCAATACTGGTGGGGTGTTCCAGATTGAAGGAGGAGGTGGAAGTGGCGGTGCAGGATCGGCGGTAAGTGCGGATGGACAATGAGTGAGGCGAAATTATACTCTGATTGATATGAAGTAAGAGTTGCACTCGACTCTCTCAATTCCTCTTTTGGATCAAAACCACTAGATGCCACAGGATATTCCCCGAAGTAATCTATACTTGGTGCTCGCAAAATCCAATATTTCCAATTTAAGACTATCAGACCAGAGAGCAAAATCTTGCTACCATAAGTAGGTTTACTTTCCGACGGGTTTCAACGTAAGTTTTTAAGAGTTCAGATGATAAAATATCAAAATCAAGGTTTGTTTCCGGTAAATAGATATAAGTACATTTCTTCACAGCAGCATGTTACCAACATAACCCTTCCCGGACCACCTAAAGTGGAACCCCTCATCATATTTCAGCTCAAATTACTAGATAATCTTCAAAGTCCAGTACTGCCGCTAGTAATAAGATCCAACCAAGCCGCCAACCTAAAAGCATCACATCAGCATACATACTACATTATCATAGGCCAATCAAATTAATAGTCAGACATACCTATATCCCGCCTTTGCAATCTGCAACTCAACAACCGGAATAGCCTTCGTATAGTAAGTACCCGAAAGATCCGTCTTTTCGACTGCAGATATCCCATCAGGCATGACCGTGCTGCAGACATAAGCATTGGCCTCCGAAGCCCAACTCGTAGCCGAGGTCACTGGATCGGATAGATCAATGCCATCGAGCCAGGACGCTTTTTCGGATTCATAGGACCCAGTTTTGATCGAGGTGGTGAGGGTTGCGGCGAAGGACTTGGCGTCAGAGAGCGCATATCCACCAACGTATTTCTCGGGGATGTTGGTGTCCCACTGCTAGTATGTCAGAGGATGGTTTTCTTTTTGGATTGGAAATGGACGGATGTTGGGGGGTTGGGTTGCTGGGGGTTTTCTGGGAAGAGGGAAGAGGGAACAGGTGGCACTGACGATGTGGTGGAGATTGGTGGATTCTCCGCCGAAGGTTACATCGATTTCGTTTCCTCCCAAGTCGAGGCCCTCGTCATGAAGAGGTTGGTGGATGTCTCCAATAAACTGAATAGATTCATCTGATAAGTACAGTGCCCGACTAGATCGCATGTTTCCACGACCATGAAGGGAGACACAAGGTTAAGAGAAGCCTTTTGGCCGCCACAGTCCACGTGCCTCCACGATAATTGAGGGTATCTGATTGCCGCTCATTCGAAAAGAGACCCGTGAACATCTGCTGGAAGGGTTTCCAACTTACATGGACAAGGAACTGGAGTTTGTTAGCTTTAAAGCAAGTAACCAGGATTTGGTCGTGCTTACCTTTGCAGCCATCGCCACGTCTGCATCGCTCAATGAGGAACTCTGAACACGCGAGGTCTGTTTTACTCATTAGATGAATTCTTGTTTGGTCATTTCCATTGATCGTACATAGTTCTTGATAGCGCTAACCACGCAACCTCCAGTTCCACAGTCACGGGAGTATTCTACCCCGCAGCTGGATGGGGGGTCATCGTTGGCATCAATGAAATGAAGCGGTGCTGACCATGTCCCGGCATCGGTGTAGCGATAAGTATCAGCCTGCAAGAATATATCAATACCAAGTAAGAAAGCGGATGAGGGAATAATTATACCCATGTTGAAACTGTGGCAAGGTAGTTGGCGCTGGTGTCCCCCAAAATGCTTTGGAATTTGGTTTTCGTTGCACTTGAAACTATCCCGATATATCAGCACACGGTGCCATCACAGTCGTCTTTCAATGGCAGTTATATTGAATGCTAGCCCACTTACCAAAGTTTGTAGCAATATAAGCGACAGTCTGATGACCAAGAGTGCCCCAGCCCAAAGCCGAGGGAAGGGAGGTAGCGAGAAAGAAAATCGAAGCTGCAGCTTGAGTCTTCATCTTGAACAGCGCAATTATTGTCTTGGCGTTTTTCTTGATGTCTCCTTCTATGTGCCAAGAGAAGATATCAAGCAGGCTTTATACTCTCAACCTTCTCCTAAGTCTGTGGTATCCATCTTCAGACAATCGGCTGACTGAGTCGACTGACCCACTGGAAATGGCTTCCAGAAGGAATACAAGTGGAAAGTTCCCACGATTTAGGAAGGCCAACCAAAGCAGTATGCAGCCTTAATTGAGGTGGAAGAAAACAAGCTTTTTGGTGCTTCCCGAAGTACATGTCTTGGAAGCCTGGCGGTCTGAAGTTGATTGTTTGATAGCTGGGCCGCTTCATTCGGTAAATGAACATCTCACTCCAATATGCAGTCGAAACAGGAAAGCGAAGTACCTTCCTAATCGCAACCTCTTCAGTCAACACTGACTGCCTGCCGAGATCCCCTAAATCAATCCTAAACTGTGAATGGCTAGAGCTACGATGTGCGGCGTGCGGCGTGCGCCGTGCCAGTGCCGATGTCCACTTATTGAAAATATACAGATATGATAAGCTTGACCGACATGGCCCATAGATGTCGAGAATATAGTAAGAATTCATAGTACACTACCGTTATCTACATTCTGGATCATAGTTACGGTGGTACTGTACCTGTGCCTGAATCTGAGTTACAGTGAAGGGATTGATTGACCTTCCAGAAAGAGAGAAGTCGATCGGAACTGCCGGATTACATTAGTTTCACACCAAGTTACGGGCGCCACCACCAGCCGGCAATGCAACTTCAGCCCCCCTTTAAGGAGCGGGGTTTTTACGCGAGGGAGAAGCATGGGCATGGACGATTTCTCCTTCTCATTGACTTTATGTGTTCGGAGAACAGAACTCCTTGCTAGAAGACTTATGTGCGATTCATGTATGATGTGTACCAAGTGTACTAGGAAGGTTTTTTTTTTTCTATTACAAAGATATCATACTAAATCATAGCACCCAGTCGCTCAAAGCGATTCGGCTCGATTTAAGTTTTGAAGCCCTAATACACGGCTGAATAATATCTAGTAATTTCTTTGAAGATATACAAGGGTTTCATATTCAGCTCTCACATTCGTATGGTAGTATTCAATTCTTTGAATTTGCGGAAGGAACACATCCACTCCGACAAAGAACGAACAGCCGAATAGTGTGTCAATACAAAGGATACAAAGCAGGGAGTTTCTAATCATCCTTTCTCTAAGAATAGCGGGCAATTAGAACCCATTAATATTTGAGAAGACAGAATGGACATATAACAATGCAGTTTGTTTGAATATAAAAGCATACAGCCTTTCCTCCTAATATATATTTCATCACATCCAAACACAAACTCAAACCCACTTCCACATCCCCAACACAATCACCAAAGCTTATATACCTAAGTCGAACCAAACCAAACTAAACCTAAAGCAATCCAAAAAATGGCTGCCCACACCGAGCTGTCAGTTTTCGTCAACTCCTACGAGCGGGAAGACAGGGAAGGAGCACCATCTCCAGAGCCAATCCCTCAACCCTCACCAGGAAATTGAGAAAGGAGAGCTAGGAGGTAGGATAGATGGAGTTGAAAACCGAAAAAAGCAGAGGTAAGTTTTTGTTTTTTTCTTTTCTCGGCGTCCGGAGTACTGGAGTTTCTTATGCATTTTCTTTTTTATAAAAACAGAAGAAAAAAAGAGATCGTAAATGTCACCTTTTCTTTCTAGGCGTTTGGAACTGGAGTTCTTATGGCCTGGAAAACCAAAAGTCAAAAAGAAAGCGGTAATGTTCTATCTTTTCTTTCCTGGGTATTGGGAGAGCTGGCATTATCATTAGAGTTGCAACTTAACCAAGTGGATAATAGCGCTAAGGTAGAAGTCTGCCTTAGATTCTGAGTAACTACTATAAAGTAAGTGTTTATCTTCATTTAGGTCGTTTCTGCGCATTAATAATAAATTTGATACTAGTAATAAAAGACGTTGTCTAAAACATCTGGTCCCAGTGAAGAACTCTTGAATTTGCTCCTATCTAATCGCCTCATGTTCGTCCATATGCCCTTGAAAATATAATTACAAATAGCTTTTCATAAGATATAAATAATAGACCAAGAGCTAATTCAAGCCGGTTTGATCACCACATATAAAGCTAATCGCTCCTTTGAGCTCAAGATCTTCTACAGCAAATTCCGGTTCAATGATAGCAAATGCATCCATAAGACCATCGATCAGCTCGCAAACAAACTCACCCCCAGGCGGTGCAGCTTTAAAGGTGAGATCTGCACTCCCACAAGCCGAAGGAGGGGTAATATCATCCGTATGCCAGAAGATATTATAGTAATTCGACGTCTGGAATCAGTTGGTGCTACAAAGCCTTACGCTTTTGTCTACGATATAGGCGTCAGGTATATCGAACTTCTTGAACAGTCGAGTAGCGAACGTCTCGAGGAAATTGATGCTCCGTTTCACTAGCAACACTTCGGTTTGATATGATGCGTCGGAGAAATTCGCGCCTGTGGCACCTTGCTGGAAAGATGCTGTAATGCTGTTGATCATGGCGTCTCGAAAGAATTTTAGGTTGTAACTGCTGGATTCAATACCTATAATAATTTCGCCGTTTTTCTCTATCGCCTTGTTGGTGACGTATGCGACATCTTTCGAGACAACTTGACTGGCCGTTGCACATGAACCGACAGCCCCTTATGCAGCTGTAGGACATAGTAACTCCAATGCACTTGAAACTGAAGTATAAAGTGCTCCGCCGGTTAGAGTTCCAAATATTTGATGATGTTCGAGTCATCTTCCAGGGTTTAAGAGGGAGCATCTGGAGACCGGGATATCCTTACCATTGGCAGGGTTTGAGCCTGCGGTCACACTCGCACGTGCAGACTGGACAGTACAACCTTTCATTGATGTACATGAGTCCTCATTATTGACAACTGGGGTACAAATATACTTAAATTTAACGTCATTGACTTTTAGTCTTGGGGTGGGGGGATAAATAGAAGAGTAGAACTAACCTGGCATAATAAAGAGTTGGGTTTTGGTTGTTCTAGAGTGGGCTTTGCGTCTGATAGCCGAAGTAGCGCTCCAGTAGGAAGAGCTGTGTAAGCACAGCTCATAGTCGCAAGAGCCATTTTGGGCGCTGAAATAAGTGGCAAAGTGATGGATCTCTCACAGATACATTCTGCTGAAGCAATGCTCTGGTCAGGGTCGGCATTTTGCATACTGCATAAGGGAATCGATGCTATCGTCGATGTTTCTGTTATTACTAACGTCGTTTTATTTGTTATTATACTCTTATTTGTATTAAATGATATTGTATGACTTGACTTCTGACTAGGAAGCGAGAAGGGTATTGTTACAGGAGTGCTGGATTCTGTAGGAAGCTGGAACGTTGACGGGAGCCGAGTTAGGTTAAGTGATTTTGTGTGGTGCTACGACAAGTCTGATGACGGTGGAACAAAGAGTGAACAGTTTTATAGACCTCCTTTTCATGAACCCAGGATTCCATTCATCATATGGATCTGGGTCTGCCTCATACGCATCGTTCAGGTGCTCTATGTATTCCTGCTCTCGCTCGAATCTGTCGGCTTCAACCGACTCGTCCTCGTAAGCGGTATCGTCTGCCTCCGGATCTGGTTCTATTAGTCCTTGTGGTTCACCTTCTTAAGGATATTCAAATATGCCATCTAATGTAACAGTTTCTAAAACCTGTATACTTGGGCCTGAAGATCCAAGAAAAATATTTTGATATCGAGCAAGCTGGTTGACATACCTTTCTTTTTGAAGGCTACTCTGGGCGTTCTGAATAGACCCTGGCATTTTACACAGGAGTGTAATTCGCGAACAGGTCCACTATTCTCTGAACCCCAAACCGCTATAATCGAACCCGCGGGCTACGGCTTGTTATTCGATTTTGTAGTGCCTCCATTAGTCTCCCAATCAAAACAAACGCCATCTTCAGCATGAAACTATTAGCACTCGCTCATTCTTTAAGCCTAATACTCTCTGCTACATAGCATAGATAAATATAATCCCATGTATATAACTTCCATAGCTTACTTTATGAAATGTGTACGTGAAACATCTCCGGACCCACTTGAACTCCGGCCGGAGCTGAGGTAAGCACCCCTCCATTCTCACCACTTCTGTGATTTCTTAATGCCAGACTCATCTACGCATATACCTACAAATCTAAAATTCTCTATATTCCGACTGGAATTCCAAGACATGTCCCCGCAGCTGGGCGGAGAAGGAGAGTCATGCCTATATCGAGAAAGAAATCATGCGTTCCATGCCGAGCGGCCAAGGCACGTTGCGATCTTGCCACCGTATGTTCACGCTGCTCAGAACGCGGTCTTCAGTGTAAGTACTCAGACAAGGGCTTGAGCCTTTCCGGTCCACACATTCTCCCGCATGCCGAAACATCACATCTGGATGAAAGCGGTGAAACAGCTATGCATGGTATCGAGCTCTCCCGGGACGTTGATCAGGACTCTGCCGCTTTGACGATCGAAGATATTGGATGGCCAACTCCTGGCTGGAATATTTCGGAATTTCTTCAGTCATCAGTTGATGACCTTACTTTGGGTGCTTTTGGCGAAATTCTAGCACAGCAAAGTCACATTGGGACACTAACCCAATCGTCTACTGAATACTCGCAAATGCAGACTCCACCGGTCAGAGGCATCAGCAAAGATAGACAGCATAGACTACCTTCAGATGGTCAAACCCGCTGTTCCCAGGAGGCCGAGGATAGACTTGAGGTTATTTCTGGTGGAGCTTATCGCAACATCTTCTCGCCCAGAAAGTCGACTACCACACAATCGTTCCTCACGGCACGAGTCATCTGGGGCAAATTCATGACATACCCGAAGATGCTCATACAAGGACATTTACCCCCATTCATCTACCCTTCTTGTGTCTTCAATGATGTATTACCTCAGAACTGCACCGTAAATGGGATTCATCAGTGCTTGCCAGAGGCGCTCGCTGTCTGTGCCGGGTTAGTGATCATGTTTGAAAGTCGCACACCAGCAAGTAGCTCTTTTGTTTGGAGAAGTATAGATACAGAAGTGAAAAGATTGAAAAACTCGGTAATTCCCAAACACGTCTTCAAAAACTGAGGCGTGCTCTTAGCTGACCGAAGTTCAGTATCAAAATTACGACAAATACAATCTTGTATCCGCAATACAGTCAATGACTATATATCTGCTCCTTCATGCACAAGATGCCCAGTCCAAAAGGCAGAATGATCCCACATTGGCGGTTGTCGCTCTTGCGGTAAGCTACTATATAAATGCAGTACACAACTGCCAACCCCCTGCTTTTAACCCCTAGATTCTCAAATATTATCAAAATCTCATGACCAAAATAGGAAATGGCAATGCAAATGACTGATTTACATAACCAAAACCAAAATATATACCGGAAAGAAGTCCTGACACAGCGCGAATGGGTATTCAACGAAAGTCTGCGAAGGTATGTAGTCCCTTTTCCATCGTGCAGAGACGCACTACATCTCACTTACCACGCAAAGTTTTTAGAACGTCATGCCTTCTGTATGTATTTGAGAGTCTCCTCGAGACTAGGATTAAACATGATCGAAGCTGCGAAGAAGGCACCTACGACCTGGTTCCACTGCCAAGTCCTCGAATTCTTTGGGACTATGAAAACAGCGACACTTGGGCACATCGGCTCGATAGGTTCAAATCTGAAGGATTACCAGAGAAGGAATTGACAATTTGGGATCTCAAAATATCTGGCGCGGCCGGGCTGCTGAGTGGGAAATGAAGGGGGGAATCACCGAAGCGATGGCAAGGTGGTGTGAGGGGGTTGATGAATTTGGGAATTTGCTTTGGATGGCTGCTCTGCTGAATTGAGATGAGAGCTAGAAACCATGGTAAAACTGCAGTTGGGAACTGAGGTATGATTGCAACTGGGTCTATGCCATGCGAATACTCGATCCCACTGGACCTTTAAGCAAATGAGGTCGGCGATGATTCTCTTTCACGCTTCTTGCGACACCTCGGCGCAAAAAACAACGCCGATAGAATGCTTTCCTATAGGTTCTCGGGCATTACTGCATGAAGCGACCTTTTCTGCTTGTGTAACTTGCTCATCCCTTCTAGCTCAGGCACATTCGAAACCTGAAACATCGACCTGCATTCTGATCCTCGATTTTCATCAACGTTCCGATCCTCACATCCCGTTATCCCCATCTATTGGACATTTATTTGATTAACAGTGGGGAAGAACCGCTGGTTGCGGGCCGACAGGGTAGTTGCATATTTACGAGTACAAACGGAACCCTTTCCCTCCCATTTGTGCTCCGACGAGGCTGGGCCACGGCCTTAGACATTGGTGTATGGTATGACTAGACGTTTCCTGAGTCCACGTTACTTCTATGCTTGTTGTTGTGGTTGTAGGCGTACTTCCCGTGGTACGCTAATGCTTGAGGTGTTTGTTGGGTCATAGCGAAGTGAAGATCAGGAGAAAAGAGACACTTCCGCATCAATCAATTTTCAAGTGGAGAACATTTCAACGTGTACGAAGTATATTGCTACAGATTTATATTCAGAAGTGGAAGTATGCATATGAGCTTCTGCCTTGTCTAGAAAATATGAGGAGCTATTTCAATGTAAGTGCATGACAAGATTCTCGTATTGTTCAGCTAGCTTTATTTCCCTGCCGAAAATCTCCCTATGTTAGTCTGAATAGGATTGAATGTAGATCATCTAAAACTTTAATCGGAGTCAAGAAAACGTTTTGTGGCACGTTTCCTAATTCCTGTTTGCTTCCCGGCGTTCTCCCTACTCGCTGGAGACGTTGTCAGATCCCGAGACTCAAGCTGCGCGCAGTACGCTCCCCATCACTTTGGAATGTTCATCGAAATCATCATCCCTGTCATGAAGTGCAAATTCTAGGCCACGAGTATAGTGACAGTTGTGTTCTTACCGATTCGAAGAAATTCGCTCTGAAAGTTTTCATTTCAGAGACGTAGCACACGTTGAACTAATCTTCAACGGAAATTTGATAACGAACTACCAGGTGGAGCACCAGCCAAAACAATACGAGATGTGGATTCGCCCCAGGGTCTGTAGGACCTACATATCAAAAGTATAGAGGACTGCATTCATCGGCAAGATGCATTGCGAACAATTCCCCTTTTTCCACAGTTTCCAATTCTGAGATGAATCCAGTTCAAATGGAAGCGAGATGCTTTGCTCTCACATATAGACCACGCTGCCAGCTGCAGCAACTCCAGTCCTCAACTCATCCAGCTCTTTTCTCTCGAACGCACGCTCTCTTTCATCATTGCACGCCTTATCACCCCTTTCACTTCCAATTACCGTCATGGGTCTCAACCACTTAGGTTCCTTGGCTTTGCTGGGCCTCGGGTATGTTTCAATTTCCGATTCAATCAATTCTTACTAACCTTTCCTTCAGTACAAACCTCGTATCAGCCATCCCTCAATATGGATACGGCTGCTCATCGGTCACCACTGTCACATTTCTTACCTTGGTGTCTAGCACGGTCACCGTCTTCGAGACTGCCTATGGAAGCTCTGTTAGTGATAGTTCCGCGGGCAACATCCCCACATCCACGGTTTCTTCTGCTGAAGACACTACAACTCCCATTGGTGGCACCAGTACACCTTACTTGCCCTCAATCACAGAATCCTCGTCCCTTATTTCGGCCAAGACTTCTTCAGAGCAGGATTCTACAACAACTCTCACGCAGACTCAGACCACAACCCAGTCTACTGAGATCCAACCTTCTCCTTCAAGCTCGGAGGTATCCGTTTCGACGTCAGGGGAGACATCAGGTGCTGCCAGTTCGACGTCTTCTTCAGCAGAGGTAAGAGATATCCTCGTGTTGTGAATATTTCACCCCAGAAAAACTTTACACTCCGAAATGGGATATTACCTTCCCATTTCCTACTACCACATGCCATGCTTAATCGAAAATAATGCTAACTAGGGACATGCATTCAGACTACTCCCTTGACTGGCCTTCCTTCTACCACGAGCAACCAATCAACTCCTGGTGCTGAAAGCTCAACAACATCGGAATACATTCCAAGCCCTCTTACTTCAACTCCTTCAAAGATTTCGGCAAACGGAGGCGAGACTACTACCACAAGTTCAGTCTATATTCCCAGCCTCCTTACTTCGACTCCTGTAGAGAGTGCTGGATATGGAGGTGAGGCAGCTTCGTCCAGCTCCTCAGCTCAGCTCTCTGAAAGCGCAAGCAACGCTGGAGCCACCACAGATTATATTACTTCGTCATACCCATCTTCAAGTCTGGCAGCATCGACCTCAAGCGTGAGCTACGGGGTCAGCAGCATTGCATCGAGCTCTCCACTTTATCCCATTCCTGCTAATGCAACGACCTCTTATTTGATCACAGGCTATTCGGCATCAGGCGTCAGCTCTGCTAGTGGGGCATCAAAGTCTGTGTCTTGTTTATCGAGCAGTGTTATCACGAGCGGTACATTCAACCGTACGAGCTCGGCAGGCACTTCGACATATTTGACATCATCTGAGAGTGTATCCTCGGAAAATGGAGGAGCGACTGGGGCACCATCTACAAGCTCGGAGTATTCTACTTCGTCTGAGTACCCTACTTCATCAGAAAGCTCGTCAACAGATAGCGGAGCAACTGGGGCTTCATCAGCCACTTTGTCATCATACCCCACTACATTTTCAGAAAGCACATACCCCACTTCATATCCTACTTCTTTATATGCAACACAAACACCAGGAACCGCGTCTTCAGATGGTGGAGAAACAGGTGCTGCATCCACCATCTTGTCATCATACCCGACTTCATATTCAGAGTCTTCATTTACAGATAATGGAGAGACACCATCGACTAGTTCTGCGTATGCAACACAAACACCAGAAACCTCATCCACAGACAGTGGGGAGACCATTACATCTTCAACGCCTGCATCTCCTTCCAGCACGACTCCTTTGACTGCAGATTCAACATCTACACCATACGTTGGCTATTCTCATGGCTATCCATCCTCATCAGCAGCTGCTTCCTCTACTGATGAGGGCGTCGCCGCATCTCCAAGCTCTGCCTCGACGGCCTATCCATCTTCCTCTGTCGAGACATCAAGCGATGAATACATTCCAACATCGACCGAGACCACCGCAACAGACAGCTCGGCAGCGTATACAACTTCCTCTGCCGAGACGTCGAGTGCTGACTCGGGCACCACGACAGACAGCTCGGCGGTCTATTCAACTGCCATCGAGACATCAAGTGCTGACTCTGGCGCATTAACATCAATCGAGACCACCCCAACATATACCTCGACGCCCCTAGCAACATATGCAACAGCCCCTTACTACTCAGACCGATCCCATGCATACCAAAAGTTCCCACGCAGGAACCTCTAGAAGACAAAAAAGCCGTGAATTTTCAAGACAAATGAGATCTTCTAGAGGTCAGACGGAGTACAAGATTGGCGTCAGACCCAGAAAAGCAAGCAGCAGATAAGGGGGCAGATTTCTTTCTCCAATGACATGGACGGCAGGCTCAAGGTTCATTTGGAACCCCTACACACACTCCTTTTGATCACTTCACTTCTCTTCTGCATCAAAGCTGAATAGAATATATCAGTCTCTAGGGTACTTCCAAAATAATATAATTTGGTTGAAAGTTTGAAAATTTGCGATGTCCCTTTTTGCGCAAAGTGATCCGAGAGAGAGTGCACGTGGAGCGGGCGAGGCGGGGTGGGTGAGGTGGTTTGGTTCAGGGGCTCGCTAGTGCTGACGACACTTTGTAATTTTCATGCTGACTAATACTCGCTGACTCAACTCTGCGTCTACTGCAATGCCATTGCATTGCCAAGAGCGGAGTGTTAGCAAAATAAATATACTCAAACCATTCTGTAATTTTCCATTTAAAGGTACCTAGTAAAGTAAATGAATCGTTGCAATTTAACAGATTATATCTGCACTTAACAACAACTGATTCACATCAGGGAAAGTTAGAAGAAGGAATACCTTACTAAGCACATATCGCTAAAAAGAAGAAAAGACAACGGGTTGCTGTAAGTCGACTTGAAAAATTAACAAGTCGATTTACGCTAATCAAATCGGAAAGGCATAATAACTTGTGCACAGCACAGACATCCTAACTTGCCAGGTACTTCCATCTCCAAATAAATATAGAGGTAGTTGAGGTACCTGACGAGGCTAGCCTAAATGCATAATCTGCTTTTCTGGCCCTTCCATTACATAATTAATTGATTCTAAGCACTTTAAATTATAATTTGCAACCTAAAAGCATAATATCTAACACTTATAATCCTCTACTACAATAAGTAGGGAGAAATACTTAAATTAATGCATATGAAAAGTTGGGAATAGTTACAAAACGCGACGCGCTGCAGTAGTGGTGCGTGCGTTAACTTATCAAACACTACTAAACTGGTTAGCGTAAGTCGACTTACGGCAACCCAAGACAACTTTGCGCTTACTCCATACCCCCTATAACCTACTTTATAATCTTATAAGGAACTCCGAGTTCACGAACCTCAAATTCCGAAAACTCATATATATCCAGCCCTAAAAGCTTATCCCCGCTTAAACCCCAAAGCATAGATGACCCTGCAGTACTTTGCATACCTGCGTGTAGGCAGCAATGAGGCCGGAGCTGGCCGCTCGCATAATAACGATTCTATTGAAGTCTGCTTCTCGGAGATAGAGTGAAGTGAGTGTGAGTGTGAGTATGAGTATGTATATGAATATATATTCATACTCTCCCTCCCACTCTACTTTCGTTTTTCAATTTAATCTGCATTCTTGCTATCACGTTCTATCTAACTGAATCCAGAACCGGAGTGTCATACTAGAGAGCCACCATCTGTCATTGTTTAAACGGTCAACTACATAATAGAATGGAACAGAACGGAACATACGTTGCAACATAGCTAAATTGAAGATTTACCTACCGATCTTGAAGTAATTGATTGTTCTTCAACCTCGACTTCAAGCAAGAATGCCTTCATTCAACAGATCCACCACAGGAAAAGAAGTCGTCGCCGCATTCCCATCCAGTATCGCCGGCAAAACATGTAATTACATCCCCCCTCCCCCTTCCCATATCCCAAACCCCCAACAATCAATCTCTCTAACCAAACAACCAGTCCTCATCACAGGCCCCAGCAACTCTTCAATCGGCGCCGAAATCGCCCTCTCCCTAGCCCACGGCTCCCCTTCCCACATAATCCTGCTAGGCTGATCATTCGCACGCATCGCACCAGTCATTGCCGCCATACGGGCCATCGACCCCTCCATTCGCACCACGCTCGTGCTCGTCGATCTCGCGTCCCAGAGCTCCGTCCGCTCCGCCGCTCAGAAGATCAACGACGATGTTAGTATTGGGCAGATCGATGCGGTGATTAACTGTGCGGGAATTATGGCGCGGCCGAGCTTCGAGGTCACAGAGGGTATTGAGGCGCAGTTTGGGAGTAATCATATTGGGCATTTCTTGCTGACGAATTTGGTGTTGGGGAAGGTGGTAAAGGCGGGGCAGGAAGGGGGGGGGAATGGCGAGGATCGTTAATGTTAGTAGTACGGGATTTGAGCTGGGGCCGGTTAAGTTTGAGGATTGGAATTTCAAGGTGTGTATTCCATTCCACTATCCCACAAGTGCACGGGAGAGAGTGAGTGAGTGAGTGACGTTGTTAATGTGAGGGGGTGTTTAGGAGGGAAAGGAGTATCATGCGTGGTTGGCATACGCGCAGTCAAAGACTGCAAATGTGCTGTTTACGGCTGCTCTTGCGGAGAAGTTGAAGAACAAGGGTGTTCAATCTTTTGCGCTCCAGCCTGGTCGTACGAAACTCCCTCCGATCTTCATTCTTGACGTACGCAGAAAACCTTTTAACCATCCATATTGTTATCATGGAGACGAACCTCGGGAAACACGCCACGCCAGAATCTTGGCAATCAGTATTGACGATTGCGAACGAGACCTCGGGAGGTAAGAAATTACCCAATTTGGTATTTGATTTGTATACAATTCTGACCTTCTGTATCTAGGCAAAGAGATAAAAATGGAGGAGCCAAAAACTCTCCAACGAGCTTCCACTGCGCTGGTAGCGGCGCTCGATCCATCGATTGCAGGTAAGTGACCCCGCACCAACTAGTCCCACGACAGCAGACTGACACTTGATAGAATTCTCTGGTGGTTTCCTACAGGACTGTGTATTACGTCCCGTGGAACAGGCGTATGCTAAAGGCAAAGAAAATGCGGATAAGCTCTGGGTACTGAGTGAAAAGCTCGTCGGGGAGAAGTTTGATCTGTGACGTATAATACTTTTACATATTAATCTTTAACTTTGAAAAGCACATCCCCAAATGTCCTTAGGACTGTTGGGCCAATATGAATTGAGCTTTGCGTATTTGAGTACGCGTTTCCAAATCAGCTCGGATTTTGCGATTAGACGCCATTCTGGCAGTGCTTGGGGGGGAGGGGGGGGGTTTCTGTAAATCGCCCAGCGACACTTGTGCAGCCGCTTAGCTGCTCTGATGGCAAGGGGCCAAGAGCGGCTCTTGGCGTTACACACTTGTAGTAACTCAGCAAGAGCCGGATTCAAAACGTGTTGGACTATGTAGACAGGTGCAGACCAGCACCATCTCAATGGTCCATGGTTGAGATCAAGGCATATCGAGTATAAATGAACGCATTTGCTCGTAACGCGTGGTCATAAGGCCGGTCTCGAGGGTTCAGTCGAAACGTGTTTCTTTGTGCATGGTGATTTCCTAACCCCAGCGAGGAGAGTTCCCGGACCTTTGCAAGAAGTCAGCACAGTTCCTCATAGAAAAAGCAGCTTCAAAATGGGAACATGTGAGTCGTCTATCAGGGCATTGGTGAAGATTGTCTCATGGCCTGGTCTCCCAGGCTCTGAAGTAGCAAATACTTTATAAGTTGCATAACATCATATTGACTTCGCATGCTCCATTTTGACAGAACGAGAAGGAATTTCCTCACCTTCACAAGCGTGTCTCATTCGCTGCTATAATAACTAGGTTTGGGGAATTTTGGTTGAACCGAGCGCACGAGACCCAGTCGGCGGCGTGTCCCTTCTTGGTTATGGTGAACTTGCAGTCAATTAGAAAGCCCGTGGATATCCTCTGGTAGGGGTACCGTGAGATAGCGAATGCTCGGCCCAGCATGATGATAGTGGAACCAGAAGTTTCCACGATGCTCCGTGTGCAATTTCTTCCCGTATGTGCATGGCTTCATTGCGATGGCGGGTTTCCCTGTCCATGGGCGATTCGATCGTTTGATCGATATATGAGGTCTTGCAGAAGTGCCTTCAATCCCTGCCTCCGTGACCTGGAACTGTGGTGCCCCGCGAAAAGATACCGTGTCTCAAGCAACCCACCTCTTCTTTCCTCGTATATCGCCTTCTTGCTCCTCAATCTCCGATCCCAAACAGGTCGATATTCGAGGTAGAAAGGTGCGGGAGCGAAGGATGTCGACGCGTCGAACTCAATTGTTTTTTGAGCTTTGGCAAGGCTTTTGATCCTCAACCGGCTGACGCCAATCTAGTCGCTCATTTCTCCTCGGCCATTATCCTCATATTTATCTCAAGCTCCCTTATTCATGCCTCGGTGCGTGCTCGGCGTGTGAGATATTCCAGGAGGGTGGAGAAGTTGTCATAGTCGCTGAAGCTCTTCAAGGTGCTAAGTTAAAAGCAGTCAGCACTACCGATACCTAAGAACAAGGGGCTGTGCAGTAGTTTTGGGAATGTTTCGACTGCCTGCGCAGACGATGGTTCAAGAGGTTCCTTGATGATGGAAAAGTCAATGGTAATCAAATACAAATATGTGATGTTCTTTCAGCGTGAGTAAAACAATTTGCAGTATTTGATGGTACGTGCCATAAATCTTCTGGTATTTATGCTGGTTATTGGGTTAGTCAGCCACTAAAATTCCACCAGGATACCACTAGTTTATAATCACCATAAACACATCCCCTCCTTATAATAATCACCCATAGCCCAATGCATTTCAAATCATTATTAGAGTCCTGTTTCGCCAAACAAGCGGGGCCATTGCTTGGGTAACGGTAACCTTGGGCCATCCCATCGCACTTAATCGTGCCCGCGTTGGTCCCATCACTGGCGTAAGTACACTTATGTTTGAACAACGTCATGTCCCACGATCCTTTAGGCCACGGGGGGTTGGGGTTGTCTCGTTTACTGGAATCACCGGGGGCGTGAAGACAGTCCATTTCATATCGTCTGAGGTATCCAAAATATGGAAATATCCAATGCTACCAACACTTGTACTGGCGACTAATGAGGAATCAAACGCCATTTAAGCATAAGGTAGCTGGAGTATATAATGCAGGCATTAGAGAGGATGTCAGCGTACAGCCACATCTCTACAACTTCACCTTCCTATATCTACGAACTTGGTGTTGGGCTTGATTTGCTTGTCTGTGAATTATTTGGTATCATCTTTGGCTGTGAACCTGCGCCATGGGCCATAATCTGCCTGCTTCTTTGTCCTGCTGACACGACCTTTTATGAAATTTCAACGAGAGGTAAGACTTGGCGCAACATTCCTCGACATGAACGACGCACTCTGCTCTATTCTTTGCGGGGAGGACGAGTGGTGTTTTGATGGCGAGCATAAGGCGATGAAATTCAACTCAGATGGTATCGGAGAGGTATGTAGGCTCCTAGGTCTCCTTGCGCTGAATACTAACTACTTGCAAAGTTGTGGGGCTGTAACACTTTCCAGTACTGGATTGTTGTAGATCTGCAGTGGAAGAGCATCAGCGTTGGACGACTAGGCCAGATCAACCTTGAAATTACACTTTTGAACCGTATACCACAAGATCTACAAGACTATCCCATTCCCGTGTTCAACGAGCTTGAAGACGATGCGTTTCAATCCAAGGTATACAGCATTGAAATCGAGAAAGGAAACTTCATATTACCTTGCCTCGCTAGATCTGAGAATGAGCACAGGCCCAATAACCGGTACGCACTCCGTCTACTGTTTGATAAATCGCCATACCCGCCACGAAAGGACTGGATGAAACCGGACTATGGACCTGATGGCTGTGGTTTTTGGGATCGCGAGGAGTTTGTCGGTCGCAGCACGCCAGCGCTGGATGACAAGAGGAGAGCGATGAATGACCCCGCTCCAGCAGGCGGCTGGGATTCCTGTGCGGTCTGCTAGTGCTGCAACTCATTTTTTTGAAGAGCCTCAGAGTCATCCGGGGTGGCTAAGATACGCTCAAGTATAGAAACTGGCAGATTCAGGGTTGACTTTCAAGAGGGAAGTTGAAGCAAAAGAGCCAGTGAGTTTGTAATCGAAGTCAAATATCATTTAGTAACCCTCGTTGACAGGTTTCAGGTTCAAGGACAAATTCTAGCTGCGCCGCTGCATAGCTGCATTATTTGCACTATTAGCCTGCGGTTGAAGTGATTGGATATCCCTCAAAAACCAGATGTTTTATAAATTAACGAACATGCTTTGATCTTTGCGTTCTCATCGAAGTGGAGTAATGTTTGTCTACCTACGCTGCAAATGATGTGCGGCACGAGGCTCATTTGAACTTCTTGGCTGAGCCGGACTTGTCAAGCAAATATTCTTCGGGTGTGCTCAAACCCACGCTCGTTCTGTCAACAACTAAGGTACCTGACGGTTCTTCTTTCGTGGACCTAAACTTGGACCTCTAGCCCGTTTTCTAATCCCAGCCAGAGTTCAAGATCTATCTGCGTCTGGTCTGTTTGTTGAATAGAAAATTGCTGCTTTGTTGACTTTCTCCTGAAGCCTCTTGTGTTTATGTTTAATGAATATCCCTATTTGGTTTCCCGTAACAAAATCTTTCGAATTTTACGATTGAAGATTAGAAAAAACGAGAAGAATTTCACATTCATGATGGAAGCGAGAATATCAGCCGTATTTTCTGGTTATACCGTGTTAGCTCCTACAGTGTTTTACGGCCGTCTCCATTTGCAGCACGTTACGCGAAGCATAGTGGTTACTCAAATTCGAAGGTTTATATTTATATTCACCTTCAAATTTAACAGTTTCAAACGGGTATCTAGGTAGTAAAGCTGCCTTTAGAGACTATCACCTTCTTCATCTTATAAGTTTATTTATTTGGTGCCATCTATTTGCATATCCATGTCTCAATTTCGCGACTTTTAGTGGAGACGGCAGTAAAACACTATAGGAGTTAGGAACCCAAGCATATTAAGCATAGCAGCAGAGACAGTCTACTTCTTCAACCCATATTTACGAATGTCACGGGTCCTCAACATCGCCCAAGCACTTGGCGGCAACACCGCTAGAAAAGGGCAGAAAGAGGCATTGAGAATTTGGGAAATCCATCTACCTTTCTCAAAATTTATCCTAGGGGCCATCTAGCGTAACAGCTAACCTAAATAGCTGTTTACCACGAAGTAACTACCTATTCTGATTCTCACGTGATGTTGTCAGACGAGAATAAAAATGGGTCGCATGATAAAAGTCATCCTCCAGGATTCAATGTGTTTTTCAGCCAACTGTACTGGCTAGAAATACGATATACCTAGGTATGTATGTAATCAACCCGACCTAATGGAAATGACCGGAATCCTGCTACAGTATAGAATCGCTTCGAAAGCATTGTATCCAATCTAGTTCCTCGCAAACGGTGACAAACCATGTCAAAACTTGGCTTTATGGCAACACCGGCAGTCTTCCCTTGCGTTATAGTACAACTGGGTTGTCTATACAAGCTGCCCCCGGCATGGGTGAATTGACGACAGACTGCCATCAGTTTTCATTTTCATTATATATATATGCTTCTTTATGTAGTTCAGTAGTCGATCAGCAATCATTAGCAACCATGAAGCTTCAGGTATCTCTCGTATTTTTCTCTTGTATGTTGGCCGCAGCGGCGCCTCTTAAGGCTCGCGACTCCGTTTCGGATACATACAATGGTATGAACGACATCGTTGCTGGTAATGGATCCTGTGCCCCAGTGGCTGTCATATTTGCCCGCGGAACTTTTGATTCTGGGTACGTCTAATTTATTCTACTTCTACCCCTTCCTCATAAACATATAACCAACTAACAACAACAGCAATGTCGGTGTCTGGGTTGGCCTTCAATTTTTCGAGAGCCTAAATTCAATGATAAATGGTGTCGCCCTACAGGGCGTGGACCCCGATGCCTATCCAGCCAACTTGGATGACTACCTGGCTGAATCGGGCGGCAGCGATGCTGGCGCCGCCTCAATGGCCAAGGCAGTTGAAGACTACGCTTCTAAATGCCCTACATCCACTATTATTCTCTCAGGTTGGAGGTAAATAATATCTTCCCCATTTTGTTCTTGCCCCCAACTAATCCCCCCTCCAGCCAGGGTGCAGTTGTATCCCACAAAGCTCTGGCGATTCTCAGTACAGACTCTGGAAATGTTATGAAGCAAATTGGCGGCTTGGTTACATTCGGTGACCCGAACCACGTCTGGGACAGCATCCCGCTCCCTGACTCCATGCCAGCTTCGTCCTTTTATCCCTATTGCATTACCGGTACCATATTCGATCCCCTATGCGCCGACCTCCCCCAAGATTTCAAACTCCCCACTTCGGCTGAAGACATCACCGGCCCCTTCGACGACCTTCCCAGCCTAGCTGTAGGCACTCAACAAGTTGAAGCTGCTGCACAGATCATTGCGAACTTTCCTGGTCAAATTATCGAAAGTCTCACCGCATTTCTGAAACAGCTACTGCCGACCAGAGCTATACGGTTGCTACTAACCCCGGAGCACTTCACATATGGAAATAATGGCATGGCAGCGCAGGGTGCAAGCTTCGTAGCCAATCTACCGGCCGTCAAGACCGCACTTGCAGAAACTGTCCTTTTGGAAGGTGCGGTTACGTTAGGTAGTATAGCCTAGCAGCAAAGCGGATTCACACGATCCGTCTAAAATACAGTATCCCAATGTCGTATAATTTCTGTCTTTATGACCAACGTGACCTGTCGAGCTCTGTGGATAAGAATGGCGTGTAATTCTTCAGTATACTTAATTCTTGATTCGGTATGTATTGGAAGACTAGAAATAATGTCGATTCATCGATAGTCACGCCGTCATTTTTCAAGATCAACTACATATGATTCACCCCCCAATTTTTAATTCCCAGAAAATATTTAGCTTCCGTAAATTCGCTTGCCCGCCGTCCTTCTAGCTATGCTGTTCATTTGTGGCACTCCCCTCAGAGTCGCACCCATTCCGAAATACGCTCCACAGACTTCCGTTGTGTCTCCGCGTAACCCTTGATAAACTTCTAACTTGGCTCTTGACAATCCACAATGTCTCACGAGGTACCCAAACATGAAGGCAATCCGTCTTACTTGCCAAATTCCGAGAAGACGAAGAACACTTCTTCGACGTCGATTAATAAACTCGGCACATCTACCATGTTGTCGTTAACCGGAGAGAGTCTGGCGATTGCTAATTCAGACATATTCTTTGGTGAGCCGCCGCTGTAACGCCCTTCCTTTAAACACAATAAACAATCTGACATTCCTCGAAAGAAAACCAGCGCCTTCTCCTCAAAATCAAAGAGAATCGAGAGAATCGAGATTTCGGGAAACCTCCACCAAGACCATTTCAGCCTTATGATAAATTCCCCCTCTTCAGCAAGATTCCTTTTGACGTTCGGTTCATGATCTTCTCTCAAGCTGCCTTCGACGTCGACCCTCGAGTTATCGAGATCTTCTACTCCACCAAGGGAAAACAAAACCAGTTTCCATCAAAGACGCTCGTACCTGCCTTGATGTACGCCAGCAGTGAATCCAGAGCCGCCGCCAGTTTAATCTACAAAAGGTTTCCCACGTTTGGCGATGCCCGCTCATTCAAGGACACATTTGTAAACTAGGAGAAAGATATTCTTATGTTCCGCTCCGAGGAACATCTCAAGGCTCTTGTCGATACTAATAGCCATATCATCAAGGAGCGTGCTCTCAACCTTGCGATTATGGAATTACGTAATGACTGGGATCCTAGCGTTTATGTGAACAAGAGTTTGCAGAACTTGGACAAACTGTACCTGATCCGATTTATGCCCGATTCCATCAAGAATAAATCAGGTTCTCTCAGTTTGGAAAAGATAAATTTCTTTGCTTACTTTTCTCGGAAAGAAGAGTCCATAATGAGAGCGTCGGCTGACTATTCCAACATCTGGGGTGGGAATGGGGGTCTGAAGGAATACATAACTTGTGTAGCTCACCGAGATACCAGATTTGTCCTAAAATCGGGAACTGACGAGGAGAGGAAGGAGAAGGAGAGGGTCTATTGGGAGGATATGCTTTTGGCTGCTAAGTTGGTTCACGTCGATCCCAGTCCTGAAGACTTGCTAACCACCGTTTTGGTAGGCTCTCTTGTGAAGATTCGGCAACACGAGGCACGAAGAATGGTCAAAGTCAAGTGGAGGCTGACAGGCACGAAGAATGGGATGGATTTGATGATGATTTGGGGGAACTCGAGAACTTCATGTCAGAAGGAGAGGATTAAAGGGCAAAATATTGTATATCGGGGACTCTGTAGTCCAATATACGGCATGGGGGTTTCTTTTGGAGATGACTCAGCGCGCCATGATCAGCAGTTCCCAGGTCCGATACGAACGATTATTATACGAAATATGTGTCTATGTCTATGCCTGTGTTATCCAGCTCATTAATTCATGCAAGTGGTTAGAGATTGTGAATCATATGTTAAGCTCATGATCAGGCACAAGACCACACTCGGGTCTTGACGCAGAAAGCAATCCTCACCTCAGGGCCTCAACCGGATGCCTGCCTCCAAAGCCTACATTTCCCAATACTTGATTGCCACAAAGCCTCAGTCTCTTTCCAACATCCAACGCATAACGTCTGTCCCTCCTAACTGGGTCTAGGTAGCCGTAGTCGAGCAATCTAATCCGTCCACAAAGGTAGGAATTCAACCACCTTTGCGCATCTATTTCCCAGATAGCATTTGACTTATCTCTAACGCCTTTGAGTCGTATACTGCATATATTGATCATTTTTACAGGGTTCCCAAATGCCTCATTTCATTTGAGGGGGGTGGGGTGGCTGTGGCTTCAGCGGTAGCTAAGCCCGATACAGTTAAAGCAAATGGCACTGTACAGTACCTCTTGCCTTGGTATCAAAAATTCCTATCTTATTCTTTTCATCGCATAACTTGCTACCAGTATTCTATATGTCCCTTCCCGTCATCTCAACCTCCGAAAGGATGCAAACGCGACTTTTCTTGATGGGCCAAATGAGGCAGAGGCACTATCCGGGGCCCAACAGCACAAAACCAAAGTCTGAAACAAACGAATACGTGGCAGATTCATAGAGCTGTACGGATGATGAAACATGCAGCCTTTGCAGTGCATCTGCGTGGCAATGACTATGAGCAAACGGCGCCTATCATCTACACGGCTCTGTCTTGCCATTTCTTGAGCGGTGGCGTGCAGCAAGGCTATGAGAGACGGCGGTTGCGAGCTGACCGATATTTAACCCAGGCAGGTACGGATAGTTGGTTGGAGCCTTTGAGCAATGGCATACCTTAGTTTCTAACTTCTCTCTTTATTTCTCAAAGTTCTTCATTTTCCTTTCATATCTCACAGTCGTAGACCAAATACCACATACCCAACTCATCACTTAGAGTCGAAATTCACCCTGATATTGACTTAGAGTCGAAATTCACCCTGATGTTGACAACAGCATCGACACAAAAGATTGGCAAATTTTTAGTGCTTCCATTTCACAACGCTCTTTCGTCGTCGCAAGAATTGAGGTAACTTTTGCTTTCCAACCACCACGGCAATGGATCGGACCTCGAGCAGGATGTCAACTACCAACGCGCAGAAGAAGGTGGTGTATCTGATTCATCACATATTCCTGCCTCCTCAACTACCCCAGAAGTGTGACTTCAACTTGGAGTACGAGAAATTCCTACTTGATACCACCATTGATGCACTCAGGGCTTTCAAGTCTCACATCAATAACACCCAGTATGGCCAGGGCGCCATAGTCGATTCTGTCGTTGATATGGTCACCAATATGATGAATGTGCACGAATTCGACGGCACTATTGGTGCCATTAGTGAAGAGAATCTTTTAAATGCTCTGGCAGGTCTGTCCAAAACAGGTATGCACATACTCTATAACCTGCTATTTCTCTCCCACTCTGACTCGCCCATAGGTGGAACAATCCCCCTTTACGTACGCGCCCAGAATGCAGGGGTTATGATCAGCAGAGTGGATGATTCCATTCACGTTGAAGCATTCGAGCTGTCTCCTCTGAACGAGGCAGTCATCACTACCAAGGGTAGACTCCGACGCTCTTTTCCAGGACCGGCCAATTCTATCAATTTCGAGGTCTTTGGGGACCCTTCTTTTCAAGCTGCAATGGCACAAACGCTCGCCAAGATGAGCCATCAAGCTGCTATGAAAACTCAGCCCCAAGCGAGAAAGGCAGAGAGAATGCACGATGAGGATCGAGACACAACCCATCCAAAGATGGTCACCGAGCTTTTTACGGCATTTCTGGGAAGTGTTGGCGAACCTGTGAATGTCTCTCGCGTCTGGAAGAATACACGAGAAGAAGTTATGTATTACGACAGTCGGCACCCCTGGCGAAGATCACCCACGTGGTTATTTGTCCGCGTCGCCATGCAGCTTCTTTTCTCTCGAATGACAACCCAACAGCGCTTTTCCGGAAATCTTTACAAGCCTTTTATTGTGTTCCTCATGAGCCACGTTCTAAAGCTATCTCACCAGCATCGCCTCCGCTTCGACTTTTGGTACGCAATGAATGCAAAACTTGGCAGGCGTTTGCTTAAACTCGACCCAGACGTCGAAGTACCTGGTCTTGATTTTGTGCGAAATGCTATGCGCCAATCCAACCAGGTCCTTAATTCAAAATGGTCGAGTATCATGGAAGGAAATAGATCACGCATTGACTTGTCTGGTCTCGCAAACCTAGATTTCAGACGCGATATCTTTAACTCTCTCCCCTCCTTTGACGAATACATCAAGTCGCTATCCCAGCGGAAAGACAGAAGCAACTCCGTTGACTTTGAACCGCAGTCTGACTCCTTGACTTATCAAGCAGAAGAGCTTCCGACCTGCATAAATTTTTCGAAGACTGAGTACAAGTCCTACAACTTGAAGGCGTTCGAGGATTGGGTAACCTCAAATTTGAGTCGGTGGTTAGAATCCCATCAAGCGGACCCTGCCACCTGCAGCAAATTGGGCTACTTGATTCAAAGTTACCACCGCACTGCATCTATTTCTTACTCTGGCAACCCTGAGACACTTTCCCTGATGCTACTCACTATCCTTGAGCTTTGGATTGCCTGCGATAAGTCTGCTGTTCACATATGCCTGCTCCTAAGGGACTACGACCCTGAAATTCCAGGACAACTGCTCCAATCCCTAATCCTACCATTGAGGTCGCAGATGGAAAGACTGCTCCGCGCTGAGGATTATCTTGACCGCCGTCGAGCTAATGTCAGGTCCTCGTCCCCGAGTATTTTTCGGGAATTTGGTAGTCAACACTCATTTTCCGTACGATACTTCGATCAGTCCCTCGAGCATCAAAATTTGATTGAAGAGATCAGAAAACGTGCAACTCAGGCGAAAGAAGAAAAACAGAGTGAATTTCACCAAAAGAGAGAGCGTTACAAGAATCTTATGGAACTCTACCATGAGAGTGAATGCGACTTTAGTGAAGGCGTAATTAACTTCGCCACTGGCGCTCGCGGCCCTCGTCATCATGGGAATTGTACGAGGTGTGGCCACAAGTCCCAAGCCGCCTCCCTGAATATCCTGATACACGAATGGCCACTACCGAAAAATGAGATCGAAGCACGCTCCACGGTTTTCGAGCTCAAAGTACCCCTGTCATTTCGTTGTTGGCGCGACACAACCGTGTTCATCCTGCTCGATGTCTTTAAGACCGAGTTTTTGTCTGAAAAAAAGCCAAGGAAAACGTATCCTCTCCAAAATTACAATGGACTATCGTCTTATTTCACAAGATTCAGCTCAACGCAACGCATTGGTCTTTTGTCCGAAGACAAACCCCACGAGGTTACGCATCGTCGGAACAAATCTATTGCCGCCACCAGCGATATCAACGATGTGTGTCTCGACAACGGTCTTCACTATAAATACTACGATGCTTCGACTAAATGCTTTGTTGATATGTTTCGTATCACGGATAAAGTGCCGATTTTCTGTACCTACAGGATGCCAGCGGAGTCATCATCTCTCCAGAAATTTCTATTCCGCCCTTCTTCAATACCCAACGGCCCATCACCAAACACTCTTGTAGCCAGCCAATCTGATTGTCCTGATCATATGTCACTTGAAGAATATAAAGCACTAAGTGGTACTCCCCTCGGCTATCGAATCCAGTGGCAGAATATACTTCAACTCTCCGTTACATCATCTGTCGATTTCAAAAAAGTAGAGACAAGCCTTACGATTCTTCAGTGTATTCACCAAACTGGACCGCCGAGTAGCGGCGGAGTCCTCAGAGCAGGCCATGAAATTTTGGACGACGATAATCTTGCCCACGCTATCTTGAAAGCCCTCCGTGAGGCGCTTCAGAGAGTCAAGGAGAACTGGGAGTCCTCCCAAGCACTCAGCACCTACATCTCTTTGGCTGCACGACTACTATCATTGACCTCATCAGACCAAATCAAGGAGGGATGCTTGCTTTATCTGGCGAATGTTCGAGTCGTTGCTTTTGAGTGGGTCAATATTCTTAGGGACAAAGCGCAAATGACGATGAGTGATGACCAAAGAACGTATCTATGTTCCAGGGCCCTCGAGGTTGCATTAGTATGTGTTGATTCTTTCAACTTTGATGAACGGTATTTGGAAGATCTTCTGGCTATACCTGAAGATCTGTCTCTCCTCATTCAATGCTCAATCGTCATTCAGGAAGGAGATTATACGCTGGCACATACATCCGATCCCATCGTTTCTTTACTGTACCAGCGATGGAAAGGGCTCACATATCGTTGCTACCCCATTCTTGCGACGAAAATTGTCAAAAGCAGCAGCTCATCATTGGACGTTGCCATAATCAAGTCATGGTCCGCTTATAAAGCAGGATCCGGCTGGCGAAGGATCCCAGAACAAGATGGACATTGGCTTATGACCAGAACAGCACCACAAGAAAACAGCAATGGCTTATGGGTCCATTTCAATCTTCTGACGGGCGAGCTTCTTGTGAATGGTCTCCCACTGGCGCGCCTCCCTTTGCGATACGAACAACATCCAATGTATCGCACCCTTTTCGCAAGCTGTGCTATGGAGGTTCTGCCTACTTCTGTCCCAGGCTTGGAGTTCTCTGGCAAGAAAGAGTATGCTGGATACACACTCCACTTTGGGATCGGCCAATCTTCCGATGAACCCAACTCATTGGAACACGACCTTCTGGTACAAGCTATAAAAGGTGATAAAAAGTACGAACTGGTTCCTTCTCGACATTTGCATGGAAATTTCCCGGTATTCTTCGTCGAAGAGTTTGTTCATTGGTATGATTGTTATGATAACTCGCTTGAGTTCCGCCCTGTCAAAAGCCCTTGGAATTCATCACCCAACAATTGGAGGTTGGCCTGGTCAACATCTACTTCTGGATGGCATATGGCCAAAGATAACGTGTCTCTGGTTGGAATAAAAAGTCAGACTGTAGAAAAGCTGTCCCATATACTGAATCCCCTGGAGGATCCACTCCGAATACATACTTTCTTCCATCAAGCTTCATCGTTATTGGAGATTGAGCTTCCTAGGCTCCAGTTAGGATTTTACCTTGAGCGAGGTGGTCTATCAATTCAATCGAGGCAATTCCGCGGAATGTCCATCGACATGGACCAATCTCTTGGTACCCTGGTTGGCCTTCGCAGCAGGCTCATGTTGAAACATGACAATGGTGGTAACCGCCTTGTCATTTTACCAGAGGGAAATGTGACATGGCAGGCCGAAGGTGGACATATTCACGTCATGGTTGACAAAGACTCGGCTACCAAAGCCCACGCATATCATGTGGATGATAAACTTGGCAGACTAATAGATAATGGGAATCTGCAGAGCAAGCTAACTCTATGTTATCTCCACGCTCTCACCTCGTTCTGCTTGTCAGATCCCCTTACACGTACAACTGGTACGGAACAGGCACTTTCAATCCTGAGCTCTGCTGCGGTCAGGTCGTTTGATCAGCTGGAACAGAAAAACATTGAAGTACTTCATCAAATTGCACAGCTGACCCCAGGGAGAAAGTACTACCCCGCCAATGAACGTGTCATGCAAACAGTCAGCTGGGTTCCGAATCTTGGGTTTCTGGCTCAGCATGGTGGATTTTACAAATCTGTCAAATCAATATTCGACCAAGCAGATAGGGCAAACATATTTTACCCGGACTCGAAGGTCAAGCTGCCACCGCTAGACCAGGTCGAAGTAGACTTATTACAGCGTGATTGTATCCGATCATCCACGTTTCGTGTGTCCGGCTTTGGCGCTGAGGATCATACGGTCAATCATGACAAGGTCTACGGAGCCAGGGATCAGCAGCAGAGTTCATCAAGATACTCCGAAGCTTTTGTGATGTCAAGCATGATATATCATGAACGCACGACTCTGCAATACCGACCCCCATCCCATTTTCGAGATCATCTCTGGAAATATCTATCGCAGACTCAAGTGTCTAGCAAGAAATTATTTGGCTCAAGGTATCCGTTGCAAATCTGCGACATGAAGTATGACGCCAGACTACTTGAAAAGGAACATTCGTCCGACTTTCTCTCGGAGAAATGGTGCGCTCTTCATCAAACGTTCAGTCGGGAACGTTTCCGGGTGGAGAAATTCCACCTCATGCTATGGTTTTCCACGCTCGCCTTCGCCAGCAATGCCGACATGGAGATCATTCAAACACTAGCCTCCTTTTATACGCTGCCATATATGGCTCAACTTTCGCCGCCACAGGTTGATTCTTTTCAGATATCTCAAGGTCGCGATGTAAAAAGACACGAATTGCGCGACTCTATCAAGTCTGCGTGTCTTCCATTATTGCAGTGCCCCGAAGCGCACCTTACTGCTTGGTCTACAGAGACAAAAAACGAATTGCGGCGACGTAAACAAGAAGCGTTTCAGTGCAATCAAAGCAATGCTCTTGACAAGCTGCGTGATGCACTGGCGAAGCAATTCCCCTCTGAGGTTCCTGTTGCCCCCGCTGATGATACTTCCCCCTCTTTTCGCACGTACGTAGACGTGAGAAAGGCTATTGATGGCGCGAAACCAAAATTCAGGACATGGTTCGATAATCTTCAATTCTACAAATATCTCACTCAAATCGAGGACGCTCTCCTGAACCCCATGGTCAAAGCAATGCAAATACCATCATGCTCATTTACTCCTCCAAAATGGAATTTAGAGAGGAGGCATCGATTCATCTCTATTGATGACATTCTGACTTATTCGACGGCTCCGAAATTAGCCTGTGTTACAAATGATTTGAGCGACCTACTATTGACTAGACTTTCTCATGATCCCGAAAAGACGACTCCTCGCCTTGCAGCATTGATCAAGCGCCTCGAGGCTCAGGCCGGCTCCAATTACGAAGAAGACTATGTGAAGGACTTGCGAGAGAGCCTTGCTTGTTTGCAGCACGAGCACGGGAAAGAATATGCTCTTCAAGGGACGGAAACTGAGATCAAGATGATCCTCTCTGGCTATCTGGTGCACTGCCAAAACCACGTCAAGGTGATCTACACAAATATCACCTCCAACTTGAACTGTCCTGTTCGCGTGGACTCAACTTTGTTGCAGTTGAGTAAGTTTTCGGCCCAAGCTGCTAGCGTTATGCAATGGCCAAGATTATCCCCAATATTCCTCCTTCAACAACTCACACGCTGTCGATGGCAAAAGATTACAGGCGAATGGAAACGCTGCATTGTTGAGTATGGGCTCTCTCTCACCGAGCTCCAACGAGCGGAACGGCTCGTGAGCTCTTCTGATAACCATGCGGATCTCATCAAGGAATTGCAGAATTCAGGTCATCAGAGCTGGAGTCCATTGGACTATCCTGAATCTCTGCTCTTGGAGGTCGAGAGTGGTATCATGATCCGGGAGGTCCAGGTGCGCATAGCCGAACAGATGAGAAGTCCCCCATCTGGCTCAAATTTCGTCATGCAGTTAAACATGGGTGAGGGCAAGTCATCTGTTGTTGTCCCTAACGTGGCCGCCTCTCTCGCTGATGGCTCTCGGTTGGTGCGTGTCATTGTGGCCAAGCCCCAATCCAAGCAGATGTTACAAATGATGGTATCTAAGCTCGGGGGCCTGCTAGACCGGCGTGTATATCACATGCCATTCTCTCGCTCCTTGCGCCTTGGGGAAGCAGAAGCAAATGCGATTGGCGACATATATAAGGAATGCATGACAAACGGCGGCGTTCTCCTTTTACAGCCCGAGCATATATTGTCATTCAAATTGATGGGTCTCGAGTGCCTCATCTCAGGTCAAGAAACAGTTGGAAATTCCCTACTGAGCACTCAGCACTTCTTTGACTCTTCCAGTCGCGATATCGTAGACGAGAGTGACGAGAATTTCAGTGTGAAGTTCGAACTGATCTATACTATGGGCATGCAGCGACCAATTGAACTCTGCCCCGAGCGGTGGACTCATGTTCAGCAAGTGCTAAATCTAGTCAAGATATTTGCGCCAAGTGTCAAGAAAAAGCTTCCTCTTTCCATTGAGGTCGATGAGCACACTCGAGGAAATTTCCCCAAGACTCGAGTCCTCCGGCCTGATGCCGGAAAGCAGTTATTTGATCACGTTGCAAAACACATCTGCGAGACTGGGCTCGACGGTTTCCCAATTGCTAGACAACCAGAAAAGATCCGAAACGATGTTTTTAGGTACATCACCGAACCTATACTCACATCAGATGAGATCGAATGCGTTGAAAAAGGAGAATTCTGGACAGACACGACAAGCAGCATTCTGCTCCTCATACGAGGTCTCATCGCTGGAGGAGTATTAGCCTTCACATTCAGCCAAAAACGTTGGAAAGTTAATTACGGACTTGACGCGACTAGGATTCCTAAAACAAGGCTCACGGTGCCCTATCGAGCCAAGGACAACCCCACCCCGCGATCAGAATTCAGTCATCCCGACGTGGTCATTGTCCTAACTTCGCTGTGCTATTACTATGGCGGAATGACCAATGATGACCTGTTCCTGGCTCTTGCGCACCTTCTTAAGTGCGATCAAGCCGACATCGAGTATCAGGAATGGGTCAAAGATGCCCCAGATCTTGCGCTTGCTTTCCATAATCTGGCTGGCGTCAATCCCAAGGATAGACAACAATGCATTAATCAAGTCTTCCCTCACTTTCGTTACGCCAAGGGCGCTGTGGACTACTTTTTGGCCCATGTCGTCTTCCCGAAAGAAATGAAAGAGTTTCCGGAGAAGCTATCCGCCTCCGGGTGGGACATTGGTCAGATCAAAGCCCACCCCACAACCGGCTTCAGTGGTACAAATGACTCGAGAAAGGTTCTCCCACTTAGTGTAAAACACCTTGATCTTCCGGAGCAAAAAGACACCAATGCCTTGGTCCTTGAATACCTCCTCCAAAGCGAGAATTCCGTTGCGCTTATACCATCAGGAAGTGAAACTTTGCGCTCAGATGCAGAAGTCTTACTAGCTATGGTGACGAAGATGAAACCAGCAGTACAAGTTATCCTTGATGTAGGGGCCCAAATCCTTGAGCTTGGGAATCTGGGGTTCGCAAGGGAGTGGCTAAGGATGTCTGATCTGGAGCGAGCACAGGCTGTAGTCTTTTTTGGCGACAATGATGAGCTTTCTATTCTCGATAGGAAGGGAAACATTGAGCCCTTTCAAACGTCTTCATTTGCAAAGCAACTCGACGTTTGTGTCATATTCCTGGACGAAGCTCACACGAGAGGGACTGACTTGATATTACCGCCGGACTACCGGGCAGCCGTCACTCTGGGACCAAATTTAACCAAGGATAGACTAGTGCAGGGTAAGTCTCCAAGCTCGTGTGATTACAACCACTGACGGTCAATGCAGCATGCATGAGGATGAGAAAACTTGGCAAGGGACAGTCGGTCGTCTTTTGTGTTCCGGAAGAAATAAAGACCAAGATTCTAGAACGAACATCCAAGCCTGACGATGCGGATATTGAATTGCCAGATGTTCTCATATGGGCTATTTCAGAGACCTGCGTTGACATCCGACGGAGCATGCCCCTGTGGGCGGCACAAGGCCGTCGCTTTGAACAACAGCGTGAGATCTGGGCTGAGGCTAGAACTGACAATGGCATAACGCTGTCAAAGGCTCAAGCCGAAAAGTTTCTCGAGGATGAATCCCGAACCCTAGATGCTCGATATCGACCACGTTCCGGGACTAATACAGTTTTCTCTGAGCAAGAAAGCGAAAACGCTAATCTCAACCTGATCATGGAGCGTTGTCGTGAGTTCAAGGACCTGGATCTCAATTCCGCCACTCTGCAGGAAGAGCAAGAGCGCGAGCTTTCCCCCGAGATTGAACAGGAGCGACAAATCGAGAAGCCAGCACCTGCTCAACCCGCAGAATACCATATCCACCCCGATTTGATCAAATTCATATCTACAGGTATCCCTATTAGGGGCTCCACAGGATACAGCCCAGCTTTCGAAACTCTACGCAATACCAGCGCAGGCAAATATATCGACGTCTCTCAGTTTCCCAAGGATCTCCTAGTAACTTCCGACTTCGCCAACACCATACTAACCCGCGGTACTTCATATATCTCAGACTCATACCAGCGGTCGGTACAGTGGGTGCTCACAAGCACTGGTGGCAAAGATACTGTGCAGCATATGATGGTTATCAGCCCACACGAAGCACAGGAGCTACTACCGCGCATCAAAGCATCAAAGACCACAACGCTGCACCTCTACGGACCGCGTCAGAACCTAGGTTTCCGCTCGTTAGACGCCTTGGATTTATACAACGTCCCCGCGCGGCCAGGAACGCTGCATCTGAATCTTCCGCGCCATCTCATCATACAATTGAGCCTATTCGCAGGACAGCTGTACCTTGCCTCGTATGATGAATATAAGGAAGTGTGCAACTTCCTAGGACTGGCGTGGACTAATGATTGTCCTACATTTCCTGATGGTTTTATCGTGCGGAATCGTGGGGACTTGAAATCGGCGGCTGGGTGTACATTTAGCGATAGTCCGGTGATGTTCATGAAGGTGCTGACGACGAAGATCCGGAGGCATTGTGAGGGGGTGGATAAGACGCATATGGGGAAGATATTGGATAGTATAGTGCTACAGTCGTCTGACTTTGAGGGGGAGCATGGAGTATGAGTGGTGCATACAAAATTGGTTTCAACCCGGAGTTGAAATTGAGGATGAGAAGTCTAGCTAGCACTCGCTCTTTAGAATGACGCGTTATTTGAATGTTGGAGATGATCAGAACACACAAGTCTTAGAGGAATTCCCATTAATTCAGGCACTCCAGAGAACCTTCCATGTGATTTTCACAATATTTTATCTATCTCTACTCCTCCAACTGAAATACATATTATATACAGCATACAAATCTCCTTCCATTCCATTCCAAGCCGTAGATCCTTATCCCCACCCGATTTTCTCCCAAGCTTAACACAAAACGGCTACCCAAGACGCGCACCTTTCTCGACTTCAGCAAAAGCCAACGGTACATCAACACCATGCGCTCTAAGCTTCTCTTCTCCATGACAAAAGGACTCCCGTTATCATGTTGGCATGGATTCTGGCTACATCCGCTTTGGAGAATTCTAGAACCCAGCATGTAAGCTTACGATATATCATCGTGAGATAGATAGATACCATTCTTTCGTGATGTGCAACTATGTTTCGTGAGACTTGAAGCGAGATGGATTACGTTATCTGCATCTCCATTTCAACATCCCATCATCACCTCACCCAGAAGTTTTTAGTTGGATGATGATTAGATTATTGTATATTCGACTTTACTCTATCAGCAGTAAATAAACATAAATCAATCAATCAATCAGATCTTGAATTTCTTCCCCGCATGGCTCAATTTACCCTGAAGCCCCCTCTTCCCCTCCGAAGCCCTCTTCGCCGGCCTCCCCGTCGTAGTGTTATAAATAGCACTCGTCGGCAGCACATCCCAGACAATCGTGCCGTTGCCCTCCCTATACGTACTCTCCGCCGTCCCATTGGTCAAATACCCACTCCCACTCACCTTGCACTCGCCCGTGGCAATATCAAGGCCCTTTATGGCGCGCTCGAAGATCTCGAGCGAGGCCAGCGGTTGGTAGAACGGCACTTCGTGCCCGCTCTCGTAGATGCGCGCGAAGGCAAAGGAGGACGCTTGTTTTACCTGGCCGTGCACGGTGGCGTCGCTGGTGGAGATGTTGGTGTAGCCGGCTGAGGAGAAGCCCGGGGGGTCTATCTCGTGGGCGACGACTTGGCCGCCGAGCCAGTTGCAGCTGAAGGATGGTCAGTGGTGTGTTTGGGGGGGGAGAGAGGGGGAGTTACTTGTAATCGGCGTCTCCGGCGTATAGGAGGACGTAGATGCCCTGCTCGAGAAGCTTCCTTAAAGCTTCTATGGTGCCGACTTCGCGGTTATCGTCGCCAGTTGCCGAGAACGCGTTGCTTACTGTGTTTGAGCTTTCGGAAAAGTTCTGGTACGCGCCTGTTTACCGGTTAGTGGGAGGGACATTGCTTAATTTGAAAGATATGTTTTGGGAGATGGGATTCGACGGTGGCTTGTGAGTGAGTAATCGACTCTCAGAGTAATGTATGTGAGTCTAGAGAGCATTCGATTCACGTCTCACAAGCGACTATGGAGTAGACGCTGGAGAAAGTAAAGGAATGCGAGATTCGACTTACCAATGGCCTGTTGAACCTCGGGTGTATTGAGGTAGTCAACGTAGAACGAGTATGGGAAAGGATCAGGTTGCAGCTCTCTGATATCGTATTCGTCGCGATCAGTATTATCAGGCAGTACCTCTTCCACAAGATAATAGCAGAAATTATCCGCCGACTCGCAGATGTCATTGAGTCCTCTCGCTGCGCAGTCCTTGATCTGGTCAACGCAGTTGCCTGGCCCGTACAGTTGGTTGTAGAACTGGTCTTGAACACTAGCGTTGAACGGCGAGTAATCGTACGTGTTCCCCGGGAATACGGTGTAGTTGTAGTATGCTTGGTATTGGATTAGAGGATCGTACCATCCGTTTCTGGAACACGTAAGCACAAAGCAGCGCAGGCATAGGGGGTAATGCATACCCGATCAAGACAGACTCGAGGGATATTTTATGGGCGCCTGATATATTCTTTGCGTTTTGCTCTTCGATGTATTCGTTGAAGATCGGGCCATAATGACCACCATAGGATTCCGTGGAAAAATGGAACCCATTTCTAGAGTACTGGGGAAAAGCTCCCATGAACCCCTGGAGGGTTTTCCAAAAATTGGGGGCTGCATTAACGGTAGAGTTTGCCGTCAAAGAATAATTCCCGTAACTGTACGTCCCGCAAGTATCGCCGGCGTAGTCTGGACATTCGTCGCCGGGCAACGTAACGATATCTCCGCTACCGGCTGGTCAGAAAGACCTGCTACTATATTTCAAGTGAGATCACATACCTGGACGAATCAACGTATCCATTGACAGGAATGCTATAAGAAAACCCTACCTGTGAGATGTTAGAGCTGGTGTGTTACTGGTGGGTGGGGAGTGAGACGTACTTGGGTAGGCTGGTCGATGACTGGATAGTGCAAGAGTCAGCATGTCTGGAGTCTACAAGGCATGACAAGAGCAGGCAATGGGGCATCTCCGCACAACGACTACACCGAGTCACAGAGACTACCCTATTTGGAGCATTTTCACGATAACTGACTCCCTCCACGTCACTCGCCTAACTTGAAATATCGAGTAATCCAAGAGCGTTTCCAACACTTATCCCGAGGACATTCTTATATATGAAAGACCCAATTCAGAAACCGGAATGTTCCAAACGCAATACACAATATAGAAATACTGCTGAGATAAGAAGAGGAGTGAAAGAAAGAAAATTCATCCTCACATATCATATTACTGGCATTTGACCATGAGTACGGGTTAGAATACACATTTCCGTCGATGTCAACACGGCAAGGACCATTCTCTTCTATCAAGGGGTTAGTAAGTACTTTGATTTCCGCAGAGCCAGCAAGAGCCGAGAAGATGAAACGCTGTTCGGGAGCGCCAATAAACACAGCTTGAGTCTGACGAATAAAGGAAGGGAGGAGGGAGGAATTACGGAATAAACCAATCATAGAAGATGACCCTGGGCCGCCGTTGATCCAGACCTGTTCAACGTCAGCATGATTGACCTTCGCGAACATAATAACGGTAGATGGGAAGATAGATAGCATTCCATAGAAGACTGTGGGATCCATGGCCCATTTCCTCCTTCATAGAAGATTCGGATATTCGGGGTCGTTGAGGGGAGCTGGCTAGAATCATCTACACCCTAGGAGATTTGATACTCTATCTTATTAAAAGAAGATGCGAGCAGCATCGTCCTTCCACCACAACCAAGATCTCATCTCTATCAAAATCCCCAAACAAAAAAAAAACATCATAACTCACAGTAAGCGGCGCAGTCTCCGGATCGATGCCCCTCGCTTCAAAAAACCAAAAGAAGATATGCTGATCCACATCCACATCCGCGTATCCCGAGTAACTCTTCACATCAGGATCCAGCTCGCAGATACCGGTCGGGACTTCTTTATAGCGCACCGGAATGCCCGCATAGCCCGTGGCATTGATGAGGTCTGTTGGGGCGGGGACGAACTGTGCCAGTGCGCAGGGAGCAAGGGCGAGGGCGAGGAGGGTAGAAGCGGGGGAGGGGAGAGGGGGACGCATTGTGGAGTAAATTGGATTGGGAGGAGAAAGAAAGGGAGGGGGAGAGAAAGAGGATGGGGAGAGAGAAAAGAGGACGAGAGAGAAGACTTACATGCCTGCGTACACAGGAACCTTATATATCATCGTATAGAGTAAGGCAAGGTAAGGTAGGTAAGATACAGGTAATCGGAACCCATCTCATCCCAGTCCATGCCATTCATCGCGGGGAGCTCCAGCTAATCCATGCCCATGCTCCCCTCCGGTTCCTGCTTACCTGCCTGCATGCGCATGGAGCCATACTCGAACAGGAAGCTTGAGCTCCCTGGCCTGGGATCGCCCCTCGCGCCCTTACCTAGCATAGCTATTGCGGACCCAAGTATACGCGTGGTCAGGATAAGAGATACCTAGCATACCGTATGTACAGTACAGTAGCTTGGCCGTCGTTCATATTGTTATTAGATAGATAGAGGAGGTAATTTTATTATTGATTGTCGTCAGGCCAGGGGGTGATGGTTTTTATATCAGGGTACCAGTAGTGGGGTCGGAGGTGGGCGCGCGCACGCAGAGTCACCTGCTTTTCTGAGCGGCGCTTCGGGAAAGCCGTTTGGTCGATGGGACGGCTGGCCTGGGAGACCGGGGCCGGTTGGCGCTAGGTGTCTGCAGATGCAAAGAAGCTTTTAATATCTCGTATAGAAGCAAGCAAGCAAGTAGTTTCGTTGGCATTTGCAGAAACACTTTATTTATTTCTGCCTCTTTGAGCTGTACCGAGAGAGAGAGAGAGAATTGAGTTTGATTAAAGTACCTACCTACTACCCATGCGTACTACCATGTATGCTTGGCTCGACGAGAATACCGGTAAAGCCTAGCCCGCCTGCTTCCTTTGTCTATAGCATCGAAAGGGAAGAATCTCTGCCAGCCTTGTTCTGATGGTTCGTGCGTTCCATTTGTTATCATCATCTATTCAATATCATCTATCGTCAGGCCACCTGGTGACCTGGCAGGACTGACGCTTCAATGCACGCTAATAAACCAAACCACACCAGAATGCAGGTACCTATCCTTTGCCGCCCTATTTATCCCATCTATCTTTTAAATTCCATCCGTACGCCATCCAAGAGGATTCAATGTTTTCCATTGGCCTTGCCGTTCCCGTTCATCTTCCCGCCGTTCGCCAAGCCACCGTTGAAACTCCTCTCGACTCCCTTCACAGCATCTATTCCCGCCTTCTCTACATTTCCAGAAGCATGGCTAGTCATCTTATCGCTACGTCGGAGATAGCTCTTGACGAAAAATCGCCCAAAGAGGAATGTCAATGGCGCGAGATAGAAAACGTTCAGCCAGATGGCAAAAGTCTGACCGTTTGTGTCAATGCACGGTACCGTTTGGTATTCCGTGCGATACTGGGCCGTACCAGCCAAGGAATTTGTTTGTTCTATGATCCCAGGCGTATGTGCAGCATTGACATTCTCGGCTACCCCTTCTCCACCTACGGCGCGAAAAAGAAGCTTCTTGATTATGTCCATGACACTTGCTGCCGTGGCTGTTGCGGCGGCTGATGAAGTTGCGTTGGCCGTGACAGATATTGCATCCTTCAGATAGGGTACTCGGACGGGGATGCTATATGAGACAAAGGAGTGGAAGGCAGCATAGGCTACTCCAACAAGAAACTGAATGATTTGCATTGTCGTCAGACTTCGCTTGAGTGTATTTGGGATCGGCACTGAGAAAGCGGTCAAAGTGTAGTAAGTATACTGTTGCAACGTTAGCCAGCTTACTTTGTATAGTGGAGTAGTGGAAAGACAGTTGCATACCATCAGGGTGTGAATTGCAGAATTCACAAAGACGAACATCCATATCGGAGGCGACATGTAACGAATACCAGCCCACATGCACATCATAGCGCCAGCATGGTGGTAGGTCTGAAGTGTGGAACTTCTCTTCCCCTTTGCTAAGATAATTGCCGTGTCCAGAACCTCATAGAACTTGCTCAGGTAGAAAAACCAGCCATAGAATGCAAGACCCTCATTCCACAATCTTCCCACATCGGTCGAATCCGGTGCTCCCGCCCCGGTAAGCAGAATTGTCGAGGGTGACTGAGAGATCCATTTTGATTCCGAGCCATTGTATGCGATGGCATTCCCTAGGCCAGAGACACCATGAATCTTGCACAGACTGTCCACCGTGCCTGCGAACCCAGCAGGTCCAGATGGCCGCTGGACAGTTGTCCGAAGAGCACCCAGCATGCCGACAAAGGTCCAAGCCGAATATACAGCCAAAAACACATTGTGCAGTACGACGAAGCAAAAGAAAGCTCTGGTCTTGCTGATCCGCCATGGCTTGTTTCCTCCGGATCTGTTATATGCGTTCAAGGATACTACGGTAACTGCATAAATGCTGGCGATTGTGATTGGGACTTTAACGTTGAGGGCGCTGATGTATAGCGAGGAAGGAATGGAGAATGGCGGCGCAGACAGTGTTGAGCCAGCTTGCTGAGGTGGAAGGACTCGGGGATCATTGCTGGGAGGGAATCGGAAGAGCGACGACGAGGGCCACGACAGAGAGACTGTTGGAGACGACATGTTGGTTGGGTGGTTGATTGGATTGGGTCGATGGGTGTCGGTTTGGGTTCCCCGCCAGAAATGGAATGGAATCTAAATCTAGGTATGCGACAACAATGCTTCAACTCTCCGATCTCGATCTTGGACCTTGGATGTATCTTGATCGAGGTAGGTGAATGTAAAGAAGGGGCGTTGAATTATCTTGTACCAGGAATTGGCAGGCAGGTGAGGTAAAACTTTGTTGAAGGCAGGCTGACAAACAAACAAACAAACAGCAAAAGGAATGGGGAAAGCTACGAAAGTTGCCGAGGTACAAAGAAAAAAGAATTGGTTGGATATGAACATGGCAGGCATGTGAGGCCATTCCAAGGTTTCTCTCTGTTGGCAAACTCTCCCCTCTCTCACACCCTTTTTCTCCATCTTTTTGCTCCATCATCTTGAAATTGTTGAGCTCACAATCGACCATCTAGTGCATGACGTGTGATCCCTGCGATCTCGTAATACTGTGGACCAATCGTTTAAAGGCGTCCCTGCATTAGCGCTTCGCTAGGCTATTCATCCGCCACTCATGGCTTGATCCTGGATCTTAGTCACCGTCGCACTCACTGACATACGGTGGGTGGATGATATGACGGCTTTCGTCTTTGGCACCGTACCATGTCTAGTCCGTCATCATCAGGACCCAAGGGAGATTCTTCGTATTATCATCATTATAACTATAACTATGACTATTGTTGTAAATTATAAATCCTCCTTGGTAAACCCTCTCCTATTCCTTACAGAAGAGGCTCGTTCATATTTACCGTATGTGTGGCCCTCGGACTTTCATTCATGCGTATTTACCGACCGTACTTTACCTTATAGCGTCGTCCTCCGATCCCAACAATTTGCGACAATTCATCCATTCTATTCAACCCCAACCACCAACTTGTCCATCATATGCACGTACCCAGTACCGATCTGAGCCGAGGCCCTTCCAAACACATAGGTAGATATGGTATTCCACAGTCACGGGACGGACATTGGTTCACGAGACTCTCGTACGAGAGCGAGAGCGAGAGCGAGATCAGATCTCGACGTCTACATAACATCACGTTCCCCTTCTGCTAAATAACTTCACTCGCGCTCACTATTGCATTCCATCGCGTAGACACCAGAAGCGCGCCGCATTTACTGGTACGCATACATGCAAGAAATCTCAATTTTCGCCTATGCTACGGATAGCTGGCCTCCCTCCATCCGTCCATTCTTCACAACTTGAATTCCACCATGGTCTTCTATCCGCGCAGAAACTCAAATGCATATGCAGTCGAGGTGTCTGTCTGATAAATAGGAAACGTGACACTGTTTCCAGAATACGTGTGCTCGTACCAGCCTAAATCCGTTGGCCCATCCACTTCGCCGAAATGTCCTCCAGTGGCGGGAAAGCTCCAGGTATGTATATTCAGCGTTCCTGAAGTTGCCAGCCCCACGGCTGAGAGATCGTCGATTTCAACTTGCCATGTTCCGGTGGTGATACGAACTCCAGTGAGAACCTTGACTGTATCTGAACCAACAGTGGCATACGTGTCTAGTTTCAGGTCCGTGGAAGGGGAGCTGCCAACACGATAGCCCGTCATGTTCAGATTGTAGTATTTGTACACCTGGTAGTCGCCATTTGGGAAATAGCCACCTGCCGTTGCGCTGTAAGACGAGGTGGTAGCATTGGGTTTGGAGAGCAGCGACGCAAGGAAGTCATGAAGCTGGGTCCCACTCAGCCAGTTACCACGTAGGCCGATTGCATTTACTCTCTCGAGTTGAGAGATCCACCAAGCTGAACCAGCGGGAACTTGTTCGTCGTATATTCCGTATTCATCGATGTTTATGGGGTGGTTTGGGAGACTGTAGGTTTCCAGAAGGTTGAATAAAGCCCCATATGCTCCCTCCACTAGATGGGGAGTCAGTATTTCCTGTCATACGTTTCCCAAGTCCAATTTTCGAGAAAGAAAGAAAGAAAGAGGCCTCGGGGATGATTAGAGGATTGCATGTCCGGATCTCGAGATTCAGGATAAAGTGCGAGATTGGTGGCACTCACTATCTCCACCACCACCTTCCATATGCCACACCCATTCATCCGGCACACTCGCATTACTCGCAACGAAGCTCAAGAACCCCGTCCACCCTATAATTATCAGTTCAGTTGTGTACAATTGCTCAGTCAAACCCTCTCACTTACAGTTGTTAGAAGCATCAGGCTGTCCAGCAAAAGCCGGGCCAATGAGTTTGACGCTCGGAAGTTCAGTTCTGTCATGTCATGATTGTTGTTAGCCTACCGTACTCTTCACTTCATTTATTTTCTTTCTTTGTGTCTGGAGGGAAATAGGTAGGTATGTTTACCGAAGGCGATGATACGTACGACCCCACATCTGGAAGTACTGTGCTTGTGGCGCGTTCCAAAAATACGTCAGGTCTGGTTCGTTCCAGATATCGATTGAGAGGCCGTCTGTAGCATCGTTTGCTTTCATATCGGAGATCCAGCGGGTTAAATAGGCATCCCAACTCGACCCTAGAGAAAGCTGCAGTGTTAGCATATTTCATCTTTCTCGTGGCTTCAAGGTAGGGCTGTAGGTAGGTATTGTTTGGCAAGGAGCGGACAGGCACTTGTTTGTATAAGTCCCAGAGGGAACAAGTACTCTGGAAGTCATGGCTTTGCACTCAGGAGTAACTTACAATCCCCATCATCCCCCGGATACGGCGCAGTAGAATTTTGCGTCCCATCAGCACCCCACAGATCATGAATCAGAAAAATAAAATTCGCATCGTATGTACGCGCGGTTTTGTAATTCGACAGCGCTGACGCAAAGCGGTTCTAAGAGCGACCCACCAGAACCATTTCAGCAATCGTTCATTCCACATATGTCAAACATTCCAGATACGCCCATTACAGCCATTACAACAACGATATACTCGAGTATGGACATACCGTATACTCCGCTACTCCCCAAATCCACCCCCGTCCCGGCGCCGCCACCTGAGCCCCACCTGCTCGCGCATAGTTGAATCCCATATCCTCATACAGAAACCCTGGGATCTGACCCGGCGTGTCTGGGATGCCGTAGAGGATGCCGGAGGCGAGGTGCGAGGGGGTGCCGGTGTTGTTCCCTAGGTTTACGATGGAGGTTCCTGATACGCGTTTTTGGTGATGGGGGGCGAGGGGATTGCTGAGGGCTGAGGTAGCTAGGAGGAGAAGAGGGAGGAAGGGTCGCATCTTTGCGTACGTATGCGGGTAGTTCACGGGATGGATGTCTTGAGTTCAGATCTCAGGTAGGGAGGGAAGGAGGGAGGGAGTCGGTGGACAAGATTAATGAAGGAAAGAAAACACCACTCACTCACTCACTTACTGGGTCTTGTTCTTATACATATAGATCCATCCTCTCCCCACGGGGTAATTCCACATGTCTACCGGGCGAGGCAAAAGAAAAGAGCAGAAAAAAAAAGCTAGAGGCAGTTCTCCGCACTCACTCACTCAAAGTCTACCGGGTAGAAAGAACCATGATCTCTGCGAGTCCCAAAATCGAATTCTAATTCTCCGTTACGCCTTGCCATTGCCCCCGACCCCGCCCCCGCATTTGGCGGACGACGTGATTCATTCCCCCCATGTAGGTAATGCAGGATACTGTCTGTACACGTTGGGGCGTGACCCGGCCCAGACCTGGAAAGCATAGGCATATGCATACTAGGTAAGGTAGGAGCCCAGCCCCAGCCCCCACCGGAGCGGAGCTAGCCCCGGACCCTCCACCGGAGCCGCTCTTGCACATCACACACATCGCATCTCAGAGCCGGGTGGTGGGGACGGGGAAGGGACTGGACTGGACTGGAGTCTGTAAAGCGAGGTTGGCAATTGGAGCGCGTAGCGTATGCTATGCTCTCTCGAGGAATCTTGTTCACTAGGTAGGTAGGTACTTGTCGTGTGATTGAGCGTCCAGCGCACGCGAAGCGAACAATATCAAGTACAGTGTGATGCAAGCGCAGATACGCAGTCTTTGTATCTTACGTGGATATCAGGCTAGTGCGAAATGGACCTGTCATTCGAGTATTCGAATATTCGAGACATGGTGTGATTGGGCGGGGATACTGATCAAGCTTGAAGGAAGGGGTGGATGAGATGAGATGAATGAATGACTTCTGGGGTGTCTGTCTGTCTGGCTGGGCTAGGCTTCTCATCTACGGTCTACAATTACAGTTTCCTCCTGATTCCCACGCGCATGTGTCCCTTGCCCCCTCGATTATCCCGCAGCGCGTAGGGTATGAAATGCAGTTGCTCCATACCAGGTCGCTGTTGCTGTTGCTGTGTCTGCGGAGTGGAAGAAGAATCAGAAGCATGTACAAGCGGTATATGGTGTGGTGCTAGCTGTTCATGTTCATCATTTTCGTCTTCAAGCATTTGGACAGCGGCATTATGGGCTGTTAAGCCTACATACGACTCTGCCTCTGTCTCTCCCTCTCCCACTTTCGGCGTAGAGCTCAGCATTGTTACTGTGTTTTCTGCCACGCGGGATGAGGGATCGAGGACCAGAGATTTGAAATGGTCGTCTACCCACGGGTTGTCGAAATCTTCAACGCAGTATACGATGGGTCCGCGGGCTAGTGCGATGATGGGCTGGTTCGTGTATGGGTGCGGTGAGATGAAGCGTGCGAGGAGGGGGATTTCTAGGTGGAAGGTTGGGTGGGCGTTTAGATAGGCGGGGGTGAGGGAAATGTAGCCTTTGCTGGTGTGGGCGTTTGGGAGAGGTGGGGAGAGCTGGATGGGGATGTGTTAGTGGAGTTTGAAAGGAAGGTGTTGTATGAATGAATCTTGGGGATGAATGGATTGTCATACCTGCCAAGTGGTAGCCCAGGCCGGGATTCGCAGTTTGATGGTCATTGCTACGTCCGTAGGGTTACGGATTGTAAACTCAATCTTTCCTTCCCATGGCCAGTTGGAGTCTTGCTCGATTTCCACCACGCTGTCATTTATTGGTATCGAGAGGGTGGCAGAGGAGTACATGTGGATATCTACAGCGACGGATTGGGATTTCTCGTTCTCGTCTACGCGGAACGACCAGAGGTATCCACCAATGTACCCCAAGAGTCTTGTGACGTTTGGAGGGCAGCACGCGCAAGTGAACCACTCCGCTCGTCTGGACAAGTCGGAATCGCTGGATGCGAGCTGGTTGATGTAGGTGAATTGCTTTCCGTTGGATGCCATACCGGTCATGACCGCGTTGTAGAAGCAGAGCTCCATGATATCCGCATATTTTCCATCCAAGTCCAGCTAGCAACTCGTGTTAGAAAAGTACTGTAGCCCGCAGGCGGATGATCCAACTCACTTGAAGAAGTCTTTCAGCGAGCATCATGACCCCAATAGCTGCACAGGTCTCTGCGTAACACCCCCCTTCATCAGTGCTAGATGGTAGGAAATAGTCGATCCCGAAACCTTCCCACTGTTTCTGCGCGCCAATGCCTCCGGTCAGGTACATTTTCTTTTCTGTCATGTTTCGCCAGAGGCGCTGCAGAGCATTCGTTCTATCTGCAGATTTTGGGCTCGAGGGGCCCTGGATACGGACCAAGTCCGCTACAGCCGTGAGGAGATACATGGCTCGCACTGAATGTCCCTCGATGGTTTGTTGGTTTACAATGGGTTCGTGTGCTTGTTGATACCTGCAAAGCCCCGTTGATTAATGATATTCCGTTTTCACCAGGTGTCTCTCCCCACACCCCTTCATTTCGAACTTACCAGTACGATCTACTTTTAGGATAGTAAACGGGTCGTTCGTGTTCTCTGTCCCCCCTGGCTTCTGTCTCTACATCATAGTAATGGCGCCCATCCTGCCCCGTCGGGTTTCCTCTCTCAGCTATAAAGTACTCGGCCAAAGCCAAGTGCTTAGGATTCTTCCTTTCTCCGTACAGACGAAGCAATGCCAGCTCGATCTCTGGGTGGCCCGGGTACCCATGTTTCTGCTCTGGCCCCGGCCCAAAAGTTGCGCATAGCAGATCCACGTATTTGAGAACGGGTTCCATCAGCAAGTCATTTCCATAACATTGGGTGTGGGCTAGCGCCGCTTCGATCAAGTGACCGGCATTGTACCTGAGATTGCCTTCTGTCAGCAAAAGGTCTCAAGTGACAAGTGAAGTAAATGAGAGTGAGATTTTCTTTACAGTTCATGAAGATCTCTCAGATTCGTAAACCGCTTAGTAGGTTCAACGACGGTAAAATGGATATTCAGATACCCATCCGCTTGCTGAGCAGACCGGATCATAGCAACCAACTCCTTCACCGCACCATTGATGGTGGGATTTTCCTCGCACAGGAGGAAATAACAGGCGCCTTCTATCCATTTAGCAACATCTGAATCCCAGAAGAGATGGTTGGGGACAGGCCACACGTCGGGTTTATCGCGGTAGCACGGATGCCATTCTAATTTGAAGGCATGATAGCGACCAGTCGACTTTAGAACATTCAGCTGGTACAGCAAAGTGGTCGAATATACCACCTCACGCCGCCGGCTGATGAAAGTGGGCGAGGAAAAGCTCGTATGGGAAAAGGTCGTTTGAGGATACGCCATGGCTGCTCGCGAGGTACCGAGGTACATAAGAGAGGATTGAAGACGAATGAAAAAACCGACGTTTTATGGCGTGGCATGGCACGAGACATCTTTCTATAATTCAATCATAGGGAATAATGGGTATCATGCAGGATAGCTGCAGATCAAGCCATAGCTCGAGGCTGAACTACCTAGCTACCCCTCCGGGATTCCATCCCCACCGGACGCACCCCGCATCCCCCCACCGGAATACAACCTTGGTGGGCTGAAGACTTCGAATCAACTCCACCTATTGCCAGGGTCTATATATCCGGGGTCCCCAAGGGAATATATGAAACGATCAGCGGCATGGGAATACTTGGCTTTCCTCGGATAAGTTCAAGCTCAAGTTTCTTTCGCACTCTTTCAAAATTAACTTACATTTGAAATTCATCTGCGTGGCACAATGGGACTCTTACAGAAGTTCATCCCTCCCCATGACCGCTATGCGGCGCTCATGCTCTATGGCATGGTGTTTTCCACCTGTTTCAATGGATATGATGCCGGTATTATGACCGTTATCCTGGCGGATAAACAATTCAAGCATTATTACAATATCGACTCTACCAGGAGTGGTGTCATTGCCACTATTCCCTGGGCTGCAACGGGTGAGTACAGCACAGCACCAATGATGATATCAATATCTTTATATCGTACAGAGTACTAATAAGATACATCCCTCAGGTTTGGCACAGCTTTTTGTAGGAGGAACCTTGGCTAGCTTTGTAGGCAGACTCTGGGCTCTGCGGATATCCATCTGTGTAATGATTATTGGGGTGTAAGTTGAGTGCTCACAGGGACGGGGACGAGATTCTTACAACCAATAGTGTCATTCAAGTTGTCCCAAACACATATGCAGTTCTCATCGTGGGCCGTCTCGTCACCGGTCTCGGCTTTGGGTGTGTCTATATAGCAACGAACCTTTACGTCGCCGAATGCGCCCCACGGAGTCTGCGTGGATCTTTCGTTGGCACTGTTTCTCAATTCGGATACCGTAACGAGCCTGTTCCTTTGTTCTTCCCCGGTTTTGCTATATCTGAGCTCCTGAGGAGTGCTTCATCGTCTCAGCTCTTGCTCTCCCTCAGTACGATACTAATTTGTTGTAGAACTAGGAACACTAATAGCATTTTGGGCTGGATATGGAATGAGTTACCACCAATCTCCGTACAACATTGCCTGGAGAGTCTCCAACTTGATCCAAATCCCCATTGGTGTAGCCTTCGTCGTCGTGTCGTTCTGGTATATAGAATCGCCTCGTTGGTTGATGGAGAAATACCCAGACAGCCCGGAAGTCTGTCTCAAAGCGCTCGCCAAACTTCGCTCAGGTAGTCCCAATGATGGCCACGTGCGTCTCGAGTTTCATGAACTGGTCTCCTCGCACGAATATCGAAAGAGATTCAAGACCGGATACATTGGTCTCTTGTCTAGTGCCGGTATGCGGAAGCGTCTCGCATACGGCGTGTATGCTATGGCCCTTCAGCAATTTGGCGGTATAGCGGCTTTGACAATGTACGCGGCCTTGATCTACGAATCCCTTGGCTGGAACGCAGGCCACCAAGCTTTGGCCATCAACGGTATCCAGGCAGCTTTGCAGCTGGTTATTGTTTTGGTCAATACCTTCACAGTAGACAAGTTTGGCCGGAGGTCCCTGCTTATCGCTGGGTTCTTGATTCAGAGCATCGCACTCCTCATTCTGTCATCGTTGACCACGACCTACCCGGATAATACGAACAAAGCCGCTGCGATCGCCGAAGTGGCCATGCTCTTCATTGTCGGTTTAACGTACTGTTGGTCAAACGGTCCTGTTACTCCAGCAATCGCCTCGGAGATCTTCCCTCAGGAGGTGCGAGATAAAGCGTTTGGTCTCTCGCTTCTAGGACAAACTGTTTGTTTGCTGGCGTTGACGCAGCCGTGGCCCAGGTCAGCAAGTCTCTTCTTTTCCCCACGAGGCAGCTCTAGGAGCATGCCCCGGGGGCTTTCGTGCCACCTTTCGATATTCAGCCATGCTAATTTGCTTGGGTAGGTTCAACCAGGAAGTCGGGGCCAAAAGCTATTGGTTGCTCTTTAGTTTGAATGTCGTTGCGCTGGTAAGTTTTGGTCCAAAGTTAGAGGCCAGGAAGCAACTAACAGGAAAGGTATCGGTGATTGTTATCCTTCCCGAAACTAAGGGTATCTCGCTCGAGCGTATGGACAAGTTGTTTGGAGAGCTTGATGCCGTTGATGAGGGTGAGAAGGAGACTTCGGCGAACAAGCTTGAAGCTATTACTTATAGTGGGGGATTGCCAGATGGTGAGAAGGCGCATGCGATCTCGCACGTCGAGGAACACCTGAAGGAATAAGTAGGGGATGAGGTAACGGATGTCTCTACTATATTTATCCTGCATGATTTTACATCCCAGAGACAATGATGTATGACCAAGGCATCCTAGACGTTGAAGAGATGCTGGATAGGTTTAAAATCACAACAGTATTGCTCGTAGACAAGTGATTTTTTACTTTAGCACACGTGTGACCCCTTCCCATTATATAAATACTGGTCTAGATGAACCAGTGGCGGTGCGCAGATACGAAAAAGCGAGAAGCTCAACTGAGAATCCTTCCACATCAACATACGGACCAGAAGATGATTGAGCAGTAAATTGGATTACATGGCGAGGTGATATGAGGGGATTCATACACAGCGCAGGCGTGGGATTCCAATTTCAATGGATTGGGAAACGCACGCAAACCTGCCTCGTCGAAGGCTCAATGGATGGATGTCAAGATAGTTTAGAGCACTGCTGCTGATCATGCTTTCGCGACAGGCATCTTGCATATTGTACGGCAACAGGCTACCTACTGCACTTGCATTATTTATGATATGGCAAGGAACTCTTGTGTTCTTGGTCGAGTTGAACGGGAACGGGCACATGAATGCGGTCGTCTGTAACCTCAGCTGATTCCCGTGTTCTCAAGAAAGTCGAAACGACCTCTCGAATACAGGCGCCCAGCAACGGGTCGATAAATGGTTACTCTTCGCACAGCGCGAAAACAGCAGGCTTTAGGGGTAAAACAGCAGCTGTCGTTAAGTAATGTTTTTGGAACTGGCGATGTTATAAAAATCAAGGGAAAGAAAAGGCCGCACGTCCTCGAAGTTTTTATCTTGCTTCCATCGCTAAAGTGAGTCTACTCTACTTTAGGTCTAGCGTGGCTGCCTTGCTTGTTGTTGATGCCTGGATACAGGGCCATCGCAATAATCGCCATCTGGCTTCAGTTGAGAGCCACCACAAGTTGACGGGACTACTGAAGAGAACACCTTCTGCCCGAGACTGCACCTGCATCTGCATACATCTTGACACACTACTAATTCTACATTGTCATGGAATCTTGAACACCGCCACTTTGCATTCTCCCATTCCAATTCCCCGCCCCAGCAGGAGACCGTCCCCACGCAAAACCATTGTATCCAGGACGGAGCTCGCCCAAGTGTAGAACGCCATTTGATTTCTCCCCACCAAGCATTCAGCCATGGATATCGACTCCTTGAAGGAACAGGTAATTGTCATCCCCGCTAGCTTCTTGGGATGCCTCAATTCTGACTGGATTTGCAGTGGTCGGAGGTCGAGGATCGAGATGGACTCCGTCTTAGTTGGAACGTCTTTCCTAGCTCTCGCATGGTTAGTCAAGGCCATAGGCAAAAAAGAGAAACATACATACTGAATCCCCATAGGAAGCCTCGCGCCTCGTTGTACCTATCGGTGCATTATATACACCTCTGAAAGAGAAGCCCGACACTCCTGTGTTGCAGTTCGAACCCGTCATCTGCAAGCAACCATGCAGATCCGTACTGAATCCCTTCTGGTAAGTTTTTGGGAGGACTGAAAATATGGCTGTATGCTAAGTTTTCATAGCCAAGTAGATGTCCGAGCACGCCTCTGGATTTGCCCCTTCTGCCTGTCTCGAAACCCCCTTCCACCGCACTACAAGGACATCACTGCAAATGCGATCCCCCCCGAGCTCCACCCAACAAATACCACCATTGAGTATCGGCTTTCGAGACCTGCGCCTAGTCCGCCTATTTTCTTATATGTCGTGGATACCTGCCAGGAGGAGGACAGTTTGGCAGCTCTAAAGGAATCTCTGGTTATGAGTCTGAGTCTCCTACCAGAGAACGCTTTAGTAGGACTGGTAACATATGGGACTATGGTATATCACACCAACGTTGGGCTGTAATTCTCAGTGGGCTGACAGATCCTCAGGCACAAGTTCATGAAATTGGCTATACGGAATGCCCCAAATCATACGTATTCAGAGGTAGTAAGGACTATTCAGCGAAGCAGGTGCAGGAGATGCTGGGCCTGTTAGCACCTGGTTTAAGACCTGGCATGCAACAGCAGCAACCTGGCCGTCCAATGCCGCCGATGGGACCAGCAGCTCGATTCCTCCTTCCCGTACAACAATGCGAATTCCAGCTCACCAAAGCTCTGGAACAACTCCAAAAAGACCCCTGGCCAGTCGCTAGTGATCGGAGGAATCTCAGATGCACAGGAGTTGCTCTTAGTGTTGCTGTGGGGTTGTTGGAATCTTCATTTCAAAATGCCGGTGGTAGAATTATGCTGTTCACTGGTGGGCCTGCAACAGAAGGACCAGGTTTGGTGGTTGGCCCTGAACTAAGAGAGCCCATCAGATCACATCATGATATTGACAGGGATAACATCAAATACTACAAGAAGGCTTTGAAGGTAGGAAATGCTACAAATAGACCCCTATTTCGGTTTCTGACGAGAATAGTTTTACGACAACCTTGCCAAGAGAACTGCCCACAATGGTCACATCATCGATATATTTGCTGGCTGTCTGGATCAAGTTGGGTTATTGGAAATGAAAGGGCTTGCAAATTCCACTGGTGGCCATATGGTCTTGACAGATAGTTTCACCTCATCAATGTTCAAGCAGTCGTTTGTTCGCGTTTTCGAGAAGGATGGCAACGACAACCTTCTCATGGGATTCAACGCGTCTCTCGAAGTCCTCACGACAAAAGAGCTGAAGGTCACCGGCTTAATCGGACATGCGGTATCTATGAATAAAAAGTCGACATCGGTAGGCGAAACGGAGTGTGGTATTGGCAATACCTGTTCCTGGAAGATGTGCGGCATTGACCCCAATGCTAGCTACGGAATATACTTCGAGATTGCTAGTCAGGGAGGACCAGCCCAGCACCAGCAAACACCACAAAAAGGCATGATGCAATTCCTGACATACTACCAGCACTCCTCAGGCCAGTTCCATCTCCGCGTTACCACTGTATCACGGAACCTTAGTGGGCCAGCTGGAGACCCAGCCATTGCCCAATCTTTTGACCAGGAAGCTGCCGCTGTCCTTATGTCCAGAATTGCTGTCTTCAAAGCAGAAGTTGATGATGGCCCAGACGTCTTGCGATGGGTGGACCGGATGTTGATTCGACTCTGTTCTCGGTTTGCCGACTACCGAAAAGATGATCCATCTTCATTCCGCCTGGAAAAGAACTTTACTCTCTATCCTCAGTTCATGTTCCATCTGCGGAGAAGTCAGTTTCTTCAAGTTTTCAACAACTCACCCGATGAAACTGCATTCTACAGACATGTTCTCAACCACGAGGATGTTAGCAACTCTCTGATCATGATCCAACCTACACTGGATTCCTACACTTTCGATCAGGATGGTAGCCAACCGGTTCTGCTCGACTCTACTTCTATCCAGCCCACCCATATCCTGCTGCTTGATACATTCTTCCACATCTTGATCTTCCACGGCGAGACTGTCGCAGAATGGAGAAAAGCTGGCTATCAAGATCAGGAAGGATACGAGAACTTCGCTTCTCTTTTGGAGCAGCCAAAGGAGGATGCTAGAGTAAGTAGTACTTTCAAGTACAGTCTACTTTGCTAACATTACCTAGGAACTTATCACTGACCGATTCCCACTGCCGCGTTTCATTGTCTGTGATGCCGGTGGCTCGCAAGCTCGATTCCTGTTATCAAAGCTTAACCCATCTACCACTCACACAACAGGTGCCTATGGAGGAGTCGGCGCTCAAACAGCACAGACCATCTTTACTGACGACGTTTCCCTTCAGACTTTTATGGACCATCTTATGAAGTAAGTCATGGCGATCTCGGAATTGTATAATTCTGACTAACCTTTTGTACAGACTTGCGGTGAGCGGGACAAACTGAGCAGCGAATTGAGGCGCCAAGGCATCAGCAGGCTTGGTAGGGGGGCCAGGTAAGGAAGGCTGGCATAAGAAAATCATATGTAATACCTAGCTAGACGTAGGACAAAATCAAAAGCCTAAGTGAAGGCGTTGAATGCATATGTGGCTTTGAGCTTGATCTGACCGAATCTTACGCACGCCGTGGTGTCAACTATAATAACGTGATGCTCTGTTCTATCGCTGGAGATCGGTGTGTCAACTATTACGGTTATCGTAGCAGTATGTTTCAATTCACGGGATTTCTTGTGATCTCTAGGGTATTCTATTTTAGTACTCTTTTTTATTCTGTTCTGTTGCATGAAGCAGGTGATTGTGGTGAGATTTGAGATGGGGACGATAAGGTACGGTACCTAGCCTCGTCTGTCAGCCTCGACCTCGATGTGACCCATTTTTCACTAGCGTGCACTCGCTTAACTTCTGCACACTGCTTTTTGCAATTACTAGAATCTCGAAAATCTTCCACTGAACTTCACGACATCGCGATCAATCATCCGCCATCATGCGTAAGTCTCCCTGCATAGGCCTGCACCTGTTCTCTAATACACGGGCTAATTTTATGTTTCAACAGCTCCAAAGATCGACCCCACAGAGATCAAGATCATGTATGCTCACCATCCTATTCCTCTTCCCCTCCTCCAAGGCACCGCGATTGCCTTCAACAACAAAGTCCCAGTCTCAACCCCCTTGCCGCGATCTTCGAAGACCGATATCAGCGTTGAGAGCAGGATATTTGCTAACTGAAACATTTTAGCCACCTTCGAGCCACAGGTGGTGAAATCGGTGCTTCGTCCGCGCTCGCCCCAAAGATTGGTCCTCTCGGTCTGTCACCAAAGAAGGTCGGAGAAGACATTGCAAAGGCAACTGGCGATTGGGTAAGCTCGAGCTTTGGAAGATCGAAAGATCTGTGGCGCAAGGGTCTGACGGTGTTATAGAAAGGTCTCCGGGTCACCGTAAGGCTCACCATCCAGAACCGACAAGCCGCCGTATCAGTCGTCCCATCCGCGTCTTCCCTGGTCATCAAGGCACTCAAGGAGCCACCTCGTGATCGCAAGAAGGAGAAGAACATCAAACACTCCAAGTCTATTCCCCTTGATGAGATCATCGAGATTGCTCGCACAATGCGATTTAAGTCACTGGCAAAGGAATTGAAGGGTACCGTGAAGGAGATTTTGGGAACGGCTTATAGCGTTGGTTGCCAGGTAGATGGAAGAAGCCCGAAGGATATCAGCGATGATATCGAGAGCGGAGAGATCGAGAGTAAGCATCTCCCCCAGCCTTGAGAGCAATCGTATACTGACTGGAATGCAGTCCCGGAAGAATGAAAAATTTGGCTTCTGTTTCTTTCGCGGGGTATTATGGGATTGACTTTGCACAATAAGCAAGCAGCAAATGGCATGAAACTTCCACCAAGTCGCCCAAGATGCTTATCGATCGTGACCCCCCAATACATTCCCCCATATGCGTGCACTTCACTTGACAAACACTCTGGCCTCTACCCCCAGTCCCTCGAGGACTGGCTCATCTGTGGTATTGGCCTATTTTTGGTTCAAGAAGATTGATTTTGTCCGATTACTCACCGCGATATCCCTCTTCCTTTTGGTTGGGCGTGGATATAGTGGTCCATATCTTTCTGGGAAACATTCTAATTCGTACAGAGCCTAGTGAAGTTTTAACTCTTTAATTGACTGGATGATACTGATTAATAGCAACTGGCTTGGAAAGTAGAAGTAAGCTTAGGCTCTGCTAATACGCGGGATGACGGACGTCCTAGAAAAATGTAAATGCTTCGGAACGCAGTATTGAAAAAACTGCAATATGACAATTTAAAACAAATATATGCACATCTCAAGAATCCCAGCTAAAGTGTTGATTTATTGCAAGTATCCAACTACACGAGATCACAAGAATACTTACAGTACCTACCTGCATGTATGTGGTCCACTAGACGCGCGCTTAGCTGCGTCTGAGCCTTGAAATCCCATGTCAGCACCGAACGTCAGATAGGCTCCATCAACACGAACAAGTATCCTCAGAACAGATTTTCAACATCTCAAAAAGTCGCACTCAACACCCCCACCTGCGTCATTCGTCTGAAGAGGTGGGCATATCTCAAGACGCCCACCTGGGCTGCGACGCATCACGGCAGAGATGATCAACAGATCAGACTCTCCCCTCCTTCGTGCAGGTATTGGCACTCCTTGGAACTAATGACCTGACAAGACTCTTAAAGGTCTTGTTACTTTAGTCCAGCAGTTACATGCCCCAACTTTGCATCTCCTCTTTTACTCTCCATCGAGCTGCTGCCGCTAGCAAATATAAATATGATTCCTCAGATTGCTCAACACCCCCGACTATCTCAGCAATTCGGCAGCTATGGCTTTGCTGTCCCTCCCTTTGAGCCCCTTCCAAGCCCAAGAAGATTTGACCAGCCTGCCGCACCTTTGCCCTTTCGAAGCCCGCGAGAATATGGGCCATCTGCGCCTGCTCAACCTCACCGTACATATCCCCTCGACAACCACGCCCCTCGTCGAACCGGGCTTGCCCGGGGAAGCTCTTCGGAGCAGGGTTTTGGGTCACAATACAACGACCCCTCGGAGCATATGCTTCGTAGGAAAACGCCAAATGGCACACTTGCGGCAGGCTACGATGCCGGCATACCTGTGCAATGGTCAAGCAAAGCGCCGGCGCTGAAGCATGTCATACTCCCTTTTTCGGATAGTTCTGCAAATCGTGGTGATATATATTCACCAGCCATCTTGAATGGCCAGAACTCACGGCGCAGGTCTGGACATTCAGGGTGGAGCCATCCGCAACCAAATCAATATGGTAGGGTCAACGGAGGTAGTATGGAACAGCGCATGACAGGTGAGATGGAGAGTTGGACACACCATCCTCCAGTGCCGGACGCGTCTCACAATGTTTGGGATAATATAGCAACACATCAACCTGCCACTTATTACCCTAATACTGGCACTCAAATTCCTACTGTACTTCAGCCACCTTATCAACCATCCCCTGGCCCTACGGCATCTAATGATGGCGGGCTGTATGGCCCATATTGGCCTGATGGCAAATTTGTTCCATATCGGCCAGCCGCATTTCGTGGCCATGGGAATCACTATTCTATGCGAGAGTCTTATTTGGAGGGAACCCCTCAGAACCACCCACAAACCCCTGCTGATCTCTTGACCGGGTTCCGACAGCCAACTGCCAATCTTGAAGTTGACCCTTCAGTGCGCATTGGACATCCTGCTTTTCAATTCCAGGAAAACGGTGCCTCCGTACTGGGTCAACGCTTTGAGACGTCAACGCAGCCACAGCCTTTTCGCATTGATAGCGCAGCATACTTACAGGGCTCGGAGGGGTCCAGAACCCCAACCGCAGAATCCGTAAACAAGGCCAGTAGTCATCGATTCAAAGAGAAGACACTTTCTTGGGCCCACAGCATATACGTTGACCTACTGGCATTCCTTCATCAGTCAAAGAAAGACAGCAGAATTTCAGGCCAGTCTACTGGCTCTAGAACCTATTCGAAGACTAGTATATATCCAAAGCCGCCTCGCCAACCGGCATCTTACCTAGGTACTTCGCAATGGGCTGGTCTGCACTCGGGGCCAAGTGATATCAGCAGTGCAAGACACGTCGGCTCTATGCTGAGGCCAACAAATCAGAGAGGCGCAAGTGGCGACTATAACGCTTGGCAAGGAGGCGGCATCCGTGATACGAGACGTCCACGAATTTCTACTGCTGATGGGCGGCAATATATGTCACCATTTCAAGCGCCTCAATATCCTGCAACAAATGCGCTTCACAAGGCAAAGGAAGCCCTTGAGCTTCTCACCAGCCTTTGCGAACAAAGTGGCTGGTGCTGGATTGATGGGATGTTGCTGGGAGGCTGTCTGGCATATGGGCTAGAGCAGTATCACAATTCCCTCGAATGGTATTCAAAGATCATTTCTATCGATCCAAAGTAAGTTATCAGCATATTTTCTACAGTTACCGGCTCCCTAACTCTGCGAGCAGACATGTTGAAGCAATATCGAATCTCGCGGCCACTCTCCTCTGTCTCAATAGGCGTGAAGAGGCGGAGCAGCATTGGCTGCAATCCGTTAAACTTCGCCCCAGCTACTTTGAAGCAGTCGAGCACCTTATTGGACTCCTTTGTGGGGACCATCGAGGAAACGAAGCTGTCGCTATTATTGATTTTGTAGAACGCTCACTTCGACTCCCTAAGTCTGAAGACTCCCAGGACTACTTCAGCGAAACATCAAGTAATGCGGATCGTGAGTCTTGTGGGTCAGTGGGTACGTCCTCAGAGCACATCGCACTTGACTACGATGGTGATGGTGAGAACCTGATTCGGTCACCCTCAACACGAGATGGCGAAGACAGCTTCATGCAGCCTGGCTTTGGCTCCAGTGGCTTCTCAGTCCCGGGATCTGAAAACGGGCGAATATTGGCTCTCGTCCACGCGAAAGGCAACATGTTGTATGCCCTTGGTGACGTCAACGGTGCCTCGAAAGCTTTCGAAGACGCTGTTCTCATTAGTGCTGGAAGGGGCTTGCCTGGGATACAGGGCTTGATTCGAAGAATCGTCAATGTTCTTACTCTAGATGGGGTTGCTGCATTGCGTTCAGATCTCAGACCCTCAAACACAGAAGATGGGCCATCCCCGCTTCTCCTCACTCCAGATAAGGCATTACAAACTGCCAAGCTGGTATTTGCGAAAGATGGTGATTTGCCGGGTCTAAGTCATGTTCCTCATGGTCTTGCAAAAAAGGCAGCAATATCGACCACTAGCAACTCTCTCTTGTCTCTAGCAAAGATATTCCAAGACGCAATGTCGAATAGTAGCTCACAACAAAGGATAACAAGAATGCCAACAGGTGTCGGTGACATTTTGGCGCTCTACTATCTGTCGCTGTCACTCCAGCCGAGTCCATCAACAGCCAACAATGTGGGTATCTTGTTAGCAAGTGTCCAGCAACCAGCGTCTCATCGTCCAATCGTGCAGAGAGATGCTCCTAATCTTCCAGCTGGCATTGTTCCCGGCAGCGGGATTGCTTTGGCCCTGGCATATTACAATTATGGACTGCTTTTAGACGCGAGGCATGCTCACATCTATACCAATCTTGGGAGTCTTCTCAAAGACATTGGGCAACTATCTTCCGCAATAACAATGTATGAAAAGGCAGTTGCCTGCGACAGCTCATTTGATATTGCCCTGGCAAATCTCGCCAATGCGGTCAAGGACCAGGGCCGAACGAGTGATGCGATTGAGTACTACAGGCGTGCAGTTGCATCTAGCCCGGACTTTGCTGAAGCAGTATGCGGGCTTGCCAACGCCCTGAATTCTGTTTGCGATTGGGCTGGAAGAGGGGGTGTCATTCTTGATGGAGGGAGACACGATCGCTGGCATGTCGACGAGACAGGAATGATTACCGAGGCCAGGACAAATGCTGTCGGCGGAGGCTGGATGAAGCGAGTCGTCGATATAGTTGCCAAGCAACTGAAAGAAGGCTCAGCGTGGGGTCGTGGGACTCTTCAGGATCAAGTTTTACTTCAACTTCTCCAGCACCTGGAGGCAGCAGATACTGGGGGCAGATGGGCACCAGAAAAGCGAGCAAAGTTACATGCAACCCTTAGTGCTTGGGCCGGACACCGCTGGGAGGGGTCACGTATTGTCGGACTGATTGAACGAGCTATGAAAAGATCCATGCACAGATGGTACCACGACAAGCACGTCAAGAAAAAATCACTCCCATCCTCTAGTTATCCAAGACCACAACTGCCAGGGAGCCTATCAGTTCCGACTGCGCCAACTGTTCTACCCTTCCATACATTTACGTGTCCGTTATCCGCCAAGGACATCCGTATGATCTCTCAACGTAATGCACTCAGAATTTCCTGTTCGACGCTTCGAGCACCATGGATGCCTACGTCTGTCTTCTCACCACCATCACCGCCAACACCACACCTCAATGTTGGATATGTATCATCTGATTTTAATAACCACCCCTTGGCTCATTTGTAGGTGCCACTATTTGGAAGTGCAAGGTCTATAACTAACTCCGATTCTAGAATGCAATCGGTCTTCGGTTTCCATAACCCAGCTCGAGCGCGAGCATTTTGTTATGCTACAACAGCTAGTGACAACTCTGTGCACAGGCAACAAATCGAGCGAGAGGCACCAGTATTTCGCGATGCAAGCACTTGGTCCGCAGACCGCCTGGTCCATCAAATTGTCCAGGATGAAATCCACATACTCGTCAATTTAAATGGCTATACCCGGGGAGCACGAAATGAAGTGTTTGCCGCTCGGCCCGCTCCTATTCAAATGTCTTTCATGGGATTTGCGGGAACCCTAGGAGCAGAGTGGTGTGACTATATACTTGCAGATAAAACCGCCATCCCACCGGACACACTGCGGCCGTCGAGACAAAACCTTGGCCTCGAAGATCAATTGTTGGACCAACAGTCGCATGATGACGAAGACTGGGTATATTCTGAAAATATAATTTTCTGCAAGGAGACATTTTTCTGCTGTGATCACGCGCAGTCTGAATCTCGCGAAAGCCAGTCAAGTTGGGAGGATGAGCAATCCAAGAGATGGAAAATGCGGAAAAATCTATTTCCAAGCCTATCTGATGATGCAATCATTCTTGGGAATTTCAACCAGTTATATAAGGTTTGCAACCATCAATCATTCGGGGTGAACGATCAGTGCTAACTTGAGAGTAGATTGAGCCTACGACGTTTCGTACTTGGTTAAGGATACTAGACAAAGTTCCAAAAGCAATTCTCTGGCTTCTACGCTTCCCCGACTTGGGCGAAAGTAATCTGAAACGAACAGCACAAGAGTGGGCAGGAGACAGCGTTGCATCACGAATCTGGTTCACAGATGTAGCCCCGAAGCACCAGCATATATCTCGAGCGAGAGTTTGCGATCTTTTTCTCGACACCCCAGAATGTAACGCCCATACGACTGCTGCTGATGTTTTATGGTCAAGCACTCCTCTGTTGACGCTTCCTCGATATAAATACAAAATGTGCTCTCGAATGGCAGCGTCTATCCTAAAGGGCGCGTTGCCGAATAGTGAAGAAGGGCGGCAGGCGGCTAGAGAGCTCATTGCGGAAGATGACGACCAGTACGAGAAGTTTGCAATTGAACTTGCTCGTAATTTTCACTACCAGATACAGCCCTCTGGCCATGGGGAGGGGATTGGCAGGCTCAGTGAGCTACGCAAAATCCTCTTCGATAGCCGTTGGACTTGTGCCCTATTTGATACGCGTAGATGGGTCTCGGATCTGGAATCTGCATATGATGAGGCTTGGCGCCGGTGGGTGTCGAATGAAGGAGGTGACATCTATCTATAGAATTTAGGAGTCAAATCTAGGCATGCATTAGAACGGCGTTGCGTTATTGTACATCTTTGCAGCGGAGGAGTCTTTAGGGATATGATATCATCTTGGGCGAAATGAATCCAGAGGGCAACTTCTTCGGATTTTTGGAATGGAGTATGGAAGGAAGTATGGATGGATGGCATTTGCTCGTGATATAATGTGTTACTAGATACCCATTACACGCGAAAGGACATTTTTCTTTTTCTTTTCCGCTTTCGCTTTCGCTTTCGCTTTCGATTTGCGATTTGCGATTTGCGATTTATATGATAGATATTTTCGTGGACGAGAATCATTATATCAAATATATTTCGGTACGGAGCACTCGATGCTATTCTATCTATAGACTGACTGTCCCTTTTTGCTTTTGAAATGTGTTGATATCATGATGCAGAGAGAAGTAGGTTAGGTTAATTAATGCCTGCGCAGTGCGTGCGTACTTTGCTTTGATTTGATGCCAATGAATGAATGAATATATTAGGTTGGCAGCGCGTCTAGCCTAGCGAAAACCATCTCAGATCCGGACCCATCAGATCTCAGATATGACTGACTATTATGATTGAGATTGATCTGCCGATCCGATCTGATCTGCACGCACGCAATGCATTACCGGCATTAAATTAGAAGTTCCCTCGAGATCGACTGGAAAGTACGGTACGGTACGGTACGTTGGATAGGTGGGAAAAGAAAGGGAAAAAGCAAATTTGTGGCGGGGCGCTAAATGTAAGATAAGGTAGGGAGGTAGGATCCGGTACGGTACTACAGTAGGGGTAGGCTAGTGATGTGATGTGGTATGGGTATGGGTATGGGTATGGGTATGTATGATATTCGATCGAGAGGAAGACGAGATGGCATGGCCATCTTGCAGATGTACATGTAGATATAGATGTGGGTAGGTAATTCACGGGGTATGCTTCTCCGGGAGAATTGCGGGAGAGAGCGAGAATTGCTTTTTGCGTTTCTGTGGACTTGGCTGGTTAGTGTTACATGTGCTTGATTGATCAACTGACTGGCCCCCTTTCTTCATGGCATATGTAGGTCTACCTTAGGTATAAATCACTTTGCATAGCCTAATATATTCGCGAAAAGAACAGCATAAAACGGATGTGTATGATATAATGTAATGTACTAAACTGTACTGTACTGTAAAAGTCCGTTGGTGTAAAGAGCAGTCCTTAAAGGTACAAGGAATGCTCAGACACGACGGCTATGGTAAAGGATGGGTATCTAGATGAACAAATGTACATGGTATTAGAAAATTTTGCTGCAGCATGAGGCTGGCTGGCTGATGTCCGCGAGAGTAAGGGAAAACGTTGTTCATGATGGATGACCCTATCCTATCCTATCCCCCTCCCATTCCCAATTCCCTGAATCCGGACCACCGATAAAGACCCTTTGGTGGTAATATGACGAAGTAAGCCCCCAAGACACGCATTATACAAAAACTAAACATGGATAACCAGCTAAACGCTTTTTTGTACCCGCGTGTCCGTCCCTAGATATATATGAAAGTTTGAACTGAACAAGGAGCCCGACTAACTTCAACCAAGCAGGGAAGATAGATGCATCCTGGAATCGCGCTCTGCTGTCTGCTGTCGGGGCTGAGCTGGGTGGCCGGGCCTTTGAAGAGGCGGGAGCTGCATAGGCGTAGACGGCGCTGTCATGACCTGTATTCGACAATCATGCTGATATTCTCGGGGTGAAGAGGCTATCATGTACTGCTCGGGTTTGGGTGGGTGGCGGCAGGTTGAAGAAGGAAGCGTATGTCCTGTTGACTCAGCAGGCTGGGCATGGAAGCGTGAGGGAAAGGCATGGGCGTGGTTGTCGGCATCTGAGCGGAAGGGTTTGGGTGGGAAGTATAGCATAGGGAGGCTCAGTCTTCTGTTGTCGTTTACTGCGTACCCGTTGATGGGGCGGAGATCGACAGGTGAGGTGTTCAAGCGGGGGGACAGTGAAAAGGTGGATCCGCAGTCTGAGACAAGTGACGGAGGACCGTCTACGGATTCTGCTCTCGAGGCTTCTGAAGCTGCTGGAGATGGGAGAGGGCCTTCAACAGCTCGCTGGTGGTAAGAAGAAGCGTTGATGGTGAGTGGCCGGTTTGCCGGTGGCCTGGCAAAGGAAAGAGGCATAGATTGTTCGTCGAAGGAGTTGGGACATTGTGTAGATGTCCTACGGCGGAGAACCAGACGTCGGCGTCGATTCATGCTGCCATTCCACCAGTTCTTGACTGCATTGTCGCTCCTGCCATGAAGCCTCCGGGCAATCTCAGCCCAACGCTTTCCCATCTCAGACACCAGACGCTCGATTTGAATTCCTTCTTCAGGACTAATCGGCTCGTGGTTGAGTGACGATTTCAGATTCTGGTGGTATCGCTCACGGCATTGTTTTGGAGAGCGCGAGCCAATGAGGTGAGCGATTCTAACCCAATTTAAGGCTCCCTGGGTATGCACAAGTTGGACTAGATATGCATCCTCGCCTTGGGACCAAGGACCTCTCCGGTGTGATGCCATCGTGGACATTTCTTTTGATTCCTGAAGACGAGTTCCGAACGAAACTGGACGGACCGAAAATCCAGATATAGAAGGAAAGCGGAGGGGAACGCGCCTCTTATATCCAGGTATGTGAATCCACACGCCCGGCGGGATCTATAAGCACGGATCTCCAATAGGGCCAAGTCAACTCCAGTGCAGTGGCCGCCGTGTAGCCCCGGAAGCGGGTAATATCAACCGTAAATTGAATAGTGGAAGGTTGAATAGGCTGTAGCAATTTCTTTGAGACCTAGAACAGTTGGCAATGCCTCTATTGTAGTTGGGCCTTTTCTAAAAGTGATCGATGGCAGCGATCAACGAAGGGCTCGTTCCTATCGATGGGATCATTCAAGTAATATCAGAATGACAAGTAGGCGTATGGTCGTTGCTAGCAGGTGAGAAATTGTCAATCGTCCTCGAATCAGAGAGTTGTGGTTGATCAAACTTTCAAGTGTATGAAGACCAGCGTATCAAGTTGAACGAGGCTCTCTTGCAGAACCAAAGTTGAGTAGAGGTAAACCTAAGAACAAGCAGGTGAAGAGAAGAGTTCGTGATGTTTTCGTCGATGTATTTGAGAGACGTTTGATGGGGTTCAGAGTAACGTTTGTGGAGTAGTGAAAGAGAACGGAGTAGGCTGATACTAAAGATGATGAAGATCGGATGCCTGTAGGACCATATACGTTATTATGGGGACATCAGCACGAGCCGTACTCTTGGCGCCAGAGGGGGGGGTTAAAGCGGTTACGGTTGAGGCCAGCACGCGAACGCAGCGATCAAGCCTAGGGCTGGGATTGCCAGCAGGGTCTTCTTTTTGTGGCGTAGAGGGGGTGGTGGTCCTAGCTCCGGATCCTGGCCTGGGCAATGGGTATTGACAGGATCGAGAGGCACATACATGTACATACCTGGTGCTCGAGAAATTGAAGCGGCAGAAACAGAAACAGAGGACGAGTCTCGCCTGTTAGTTGGGTGGACTCGTCTCGTGAGCTTCTCTTCCAACGAAAACTTCCCAGCTGGCCGGGTCCTGTCCTGTCCGTCGCTCTCGCTCGCCGTGAGCCCGGGCTTCTCAAGGTAGGTCTGACACCGGCGGCCACTGGGCGCAAGAGGAGGACTTGGTAAACGGTGCCGCTGGGCGCATTGGCTGCTAGCTGTAGTGGAAGGCAGCAAAGAGAAGAATTTGTACCATAATAATCGGTCAATAAGACAAAGACAGGTACAAAGTGATGAAGGCTTGATGTGTGCCCTGAGTGATCCTCATGGGACGCGGGTGGCTTGCCCACTCAGCTGGGTCGAAACGCCTGAGCCTGTGCTACAACTCTGCCACGACATGGCCGATACTGTCACTTGCAGCGCCTTGTCCCCGTTGGAAGCTGGAAAGGGGGAGAACTACAACAACAACTAACTAACAAACTAGTCCTGATGAGGCAACAGCTAGCAGCATGAGGCGGGACAACGATATTTAGTTAGGGAAGATCGAGAACGAGTGAGCCGCCGCTAGAACTACCTGGGAGCTGGCCAGTACAGTATTGTACAAGTATGGAGTAGGGCTAGTCCACCTGTCCACCTGTTCTATCCAGCAGCCAGCTACAGTACAGTAGTAGCGGGCCCAGCCCAGCTCGATCTGACACACACCCCATCATGCCATGTGGGGACAAGATACTGCATGAATTCTACAGCAATGATCCATGAACACCGTCCATGACCCCATGCCGCTTTCGTAGCTTTTTGACGGCCCTGGCCTGGTCCGACGAGGCATGAGCCGTCCCGTCTTGAGTAAGTACACCGGACCGGTCAGTCTTCAGCGTGCGCCAGACGTCTAAAGCTGAGTCCTAGCTCTAGCCTAGTCTGAACCGTTTGAACTACTGGAACTGTATCTCACTCCTTATAGGTTCAGGCTACCTTAGTCAGGTTCAAGACACGTGTAGCGGAACATCATTCTTGAGCGCGATTGCCAACCGGAGAAAGAGTGGAGAAAACGATCTCTGCTTCACAGTTACGACTAGTCCTGTCCGTACCGTATCGTATCTGTTGACGGGCGGCTGAGGCTCAACAGGACCACGTTTTATTGCTTGCTTGCTTGCGTTATTGCCAAGAGAGAGAGAGAAAGAGAGCCCAAGGCGGCGGGAAACAGGAGTAACAACTGCATAGCATTAACGAGATACGATTGGATGAGCCAGATGCACGCGCCACTCGGGCTGCTTCACATGCACCCGCTGGTATCGATTCTCGTTGGAGGAGAGGCAATTGTGGTGGCGGTGGGTAATAAATGCGGTGTTCCTGATCTTCTGCCCCTGACCATGCCATCTACATGTACTGTACTATCCTGGTGCAAATGATTACGAGTACTTATTGAGTACGAGGACAGTACAGTAGTGCAGCACGTACCATGCTATACTCTGCTTATACTCCTCCTCAACTATACCTCATACCTATGCGTCGGGTCGCCGACGTCGTTAAAGAAAGGGAAAAAGAAAGGAAAGCGAGAAAATATCCCAAGTCAGGGGTCACTGTCACCGCAGGGTCTCCACGTTGGCGAAATTGGCGAGATCTGGATGCATCAAAGGGGTCCGTCCGCCGTCCCCAAAAGCATTAAAGTTACGAACAGGAACGGAACCCGTTGTCCCAGCTTTTTGGGTTCTACAGCATTTTCATATGGGTCTTGACTTCTGAGAAGTTGTGTGAGGCTTGGCAACGGATGATGGGGCGTGGGACTGATAATATACCTGAATAGTAGATGTCGTATAATAATAATTAATACAACGCATAGAGTAGGCCACTGCCACCCATAGTGAGGTATCAAATTTCTATTACTACTACTAGATTAATAGGTGTTATAACTTTGGCTGAAAAATAGACAGTTCCCTGTTTTCGTCAGCTGCACTGCACCTCGAATCATAAGGACGATACAACTGCTGTACCGTATTGTTTTGTAGCGCACCAGACCCAGAACCAGAACCGCGGATCCTCGTTACCAACATACCATATCCATGTCTGTGTCCATGTCTGTGTCTACAGCGTTGCAATTTGAATTTACATGTAACCCCGTGAGGGGGCTTGCTGATCGGTTTCAGCCTCGGGTTCGGAGGAACCCTAGAGATCAGACGAGACAAGACAAGACAAGATTTTCTCCAGCATCATCACTCAATGTTTGCCATCACTCGTACAGTACTATATGGTAATATACATGATCTGCGATACCAATCTTGAATCTCAGTCACTTTACAATTGTGATGAAATATAAATATTCCTGGCGTTGATCTATCTCTCGCTTCGAATTTCTTGGTCCGGGCTAGACCCAACCCAACAACTGCTGGGGTACTGACTCAGATATTTTATCTTCAGACGCAGGAGAAATAAGACAACCTCAACGGTCGACGGGTGTGTCTTGGATTCTACATCATCTGATACCCTCCCGGCAAACATTACCATTATTGTATAAGTCAGTTTCGCCGTTCGACGGCTTTTGGTGCAACATTCGTTCGACTTTACTACTTGAACTTTACTATTATTAAAGTATGCATATATGGCTATATGGCTATATGGTATGGCTACCTCGAAGAAAACTCGCAAGAGCATTCTATTCTAATCCCGATTCAGAAACCATCAATCTAAAACCAATGTAAGGTTAAATATCCATCTGCAGGGAACCCCTGTATATGCATGATTGATGTCGTGCTGTTCGAGGTTTACGTCGGCGAGGTGGAATGAATCCCACGTCCATATCGTCCAATAAAACGTCCCTCCATGCGCTCTGTCTGAGGACCTTGTAACAAATGGTTACTGGATTCATCATGTGAGGTATGCATGCCATGCCATGCCATCCCATCTTCCCTCCTACATGCCATGCTTCCACAGCCGGCAATACCCATTGCATTTTTGCTTTCTTTTTCTCATCTGCATACATACATAACACATTGTCCCTTTCTGCTCTAATTGTTCTATTCTAGACAAGCGGCTTCTGTGTGCATACGTGCGGGAATACTGCGGAAATACTGCGGAAGAGAACAGCAACCGTTGGGCAGCATGAGCCCGGCGATGCAATAGTCATGTCCCAGCAGCGGGCGCTCGCAGGACTGCAAGAAGGTCTTGGCCTTGGCTTGGTTTAGCATTATTTGGGCGGCTAAGAAAAGGAAATCTGGGGTTGTTATTTGGAATTGATTCCGGTTGCGAGAAGATCCTTGTTCCATGTACAATAAAGGTCTGACCTCAAGAAGGCCGGGATCTTACACCCGTGTTCGGCGGTTTTACAACGTTTAGATCTGCTGCTTGCTGCTTGGCTACTTGTCAGCATATTGCTAAATGATCTAAATAAATAACCTCCCGGGAAATTCAAGATAATTGGAAGAGTGGATGGTGCATGGTCTACTGCATTGATTGTTCTCCACCATGTAGAGCTGCCTCTTTTTCCTGTATGGACTCCGTCCCTCTTGCTCGATTCCCATCCATAAGGATCATCCTTACTCTGGTGAAGAAAGAACTTCTGATCGGCTTAGAGGAATCCCTGTCCGGGCTGAGGCTTCTTCTCCACCAGACGAGCAATAACTCGTGGCATGGACAAGGTTCTACTTGTACAGAACCCTGTGGTCATCATATCTATTGCACAATAAATGCCACCGCACTGTCATTTCCTGTTTCTCGGGACATCTGCAACTTGGCAGTGACTCTGTCCTGTTTCAAAATGCGACATGGCTGGCACTGCCAAAATTGTTTTTTTTTTCAGAGTAGAGTTCGCAGCCTCAGCTGCAAATCCCGCAAACCCCTGTACTGTAGAATTCTAGATGCGTCTCTCGAGTCTCGAGTCTCGCCCAGGTGGACGATGAAAAGATGTCCGCTCAATTATAACATACGATAGTTGTTGATAACGCATGGCAGGGTTATTGTTAATGTTAAGTGATTGGCAGTCATGAAGACTTGTTTTATGAGACCTACAGATTGAAGCTGCCCCTGGGCCAATTGACAGGAATTTCCCAATCCCGAGCAATGAGCGAATACTGCAATGCTGCATATCTTAAACGCAAGAGGGCAATGGTGCCCCTGCGGGAACACCGTTGTCCTTTGGGATACGCTATACGCGTAGTATGATTGGCCGCGTGCGTGCCGCGGATGGGAGACGACTCGGTAATCATCTACCAATCTTCATTTGGCCATTTTTAACGACATTTCTCAATCAAGGCATGACTCGCTACCGTGTGGCTTGCTGAGGAAACGGCGGCAAGGCCTAGAAGGGCGATGATGGGCTCCCAACCTTGAAGCACCCCGTCTATTGCCTACAAAGACCGGATATGTAGGTTTCTCAGCACGGATATAGGCAGATTCTCGGAAGGAGAGGATAATCGTGCGGCTGGAGATGGGGATGGGATGGTGGGGTGGGATGGAAACATGGGAATTTGAGAATAGGAAGGGGGGATCGATCGGTGGAAAATAGGCAAAAAATAGGTCGGTGCGCTCCGTACATGGACTATGAACCCTGCTCAGATTGGCGAGAGAAGATCTTATAACGGCTGCCCCCCGGGATTAACGGAAATGCTGCCCAAAAGGGTTAACGTAGATCAAGCCCTGTGGACCCCGAATTCAACGCTCAGCCAAGCCACTTGTCCAAGAGGCCGGGCCATCAGACTGTCCGCTGCCTGCTCTGCCCTGGTGTCCGCCGGAGTTGCCCCTAAAGCTTGGAACCACGCGGCGTCCGCTCGCTCCCGTCAGAGCCACAACTCAATACTTGCGTACTATAGAAGCTAAAAGTAGAGCTAACAAGAGCTACGGGCGAATGGCTACTCCGTAGCTCATGAGCATATCCGTATCTGATTCCCCATAATCCTATTTTGGACAGTAGCAACCAAGAGACAAATTCTTGATGATTGGCTCTGACTTGTCCGGATACGAGCTTTACAAGTGCCAGAAGTCCACGCAAACCTCGAGGGTCAAGAAGTGAGAATCGAGAGTCGAGACCCATGTTTATAGTATTTCATTCGCATGAGCTGAACACCCAGACCGTCAAGGCCAGAAGCCCAGTACAGTTTAGAGTATGTTTATTAGCTTGCATTTTTTGACGATTGTTGAGGCCGTTACAAACCCGTCCACCCCAATTCAGATCTTGGTTGAATCTGACCTTGGCCAGAAGTGGCCAATGCTGTCCGCCGTAGGACATTGATTATGCAATCAACTCGTAGAATCCCGCCCTGCTATAGTGCCCTGCTACTTCAATCACTCTTTGGATTGAAGTAGGTTTGCTGGAAAATCGCTCCTTTGTACAAAAGCTTGCCTGGTGGAAAGAAAGAGAATGGTGACAGAAGTATAGGCTCTAGTCTGGGGAGATGTTTGCCACAAAATTCTGTTGGCGCTTGAAAGCGGAGATATGGAGGAGCTCATAAACTTTGTAGATCGGGTTTATGACCCAGAAGGAGGGAATAGACTTTCGAAATATCGTCGCAATTGGTGCAGTGCTGCCTAGCTTGTGAAAGATGTTATTGCTGTCTCTCGATCTCCCGCCTTCCTCCGCTGTTTTGAAACTCAGGAGAAACAAAAGATACGATTCGTCTCTGCAATTTCTTTGTGATCCTCCACATAGCAGCATATTTGAGACTGATCATAGACGTGTCCATCGAATTTCTCCGGCTTGGCCAATTAATGTTTGACTTCAATATCCCCAAAGCAACCCGCAAATCATTCTTGTCTTCATTCTCTAGGAGAATGTCAAGGTCAGGCCAACGTTTGTGGCGGCGAATTGAGGATTCGTTGTTGATCGACAGTCGTCTACTTTGTGAACACTCAGTGATAGACGCTGAATGTCTTCACAAGAGCCGTCTCACTTCAACATCGTTGAAAGTATTTCTCCTCTTATCACAAGCCTGAATGATGAAGGACCTGCTTCCTCTGGAGAGTGGGGGTATTACATAAGGCAGCAGCCCCTTTCTGTACTCCCATACAATAGATGCCAACCCGTTTCTCGCATAGCTTGAACAATCGATGGGCGAAGACAGTTGCAGCCACCTTTCGAAAGTCGGTTGAATGATGTTCCCACCATTCAAAGTTTTGACGAAATGAATGGATTGGAGCTTTTGATCTGAGTATCTGCTTCGAGATGTACTCCGTATCTAGATGAGGTTAGTCAGGGGTTTTTGATACTAGGTCAGGTCAGGTTAAAAAACTTACCTGGATGAAGAGCTGGGGGAGATTTGGAGGATAATTTGGGGATTGAGTCATTGGACTGGACCTGATGCGACGGTTTCGTAGCTAGGGCGTCAATACAGCACGATGAAGTATCATCAGTTTTCACGTAGTATGTCTAGACAGCTGGATATCAGACAAAGTCCGAAATATGGGTTTTCCGATAGTGCTTGAGTGCTCTTTTTGAGTGAAAGTGTGCCGTCGGGCCATTTGAGTCTGTACAAATACTAAGATTGACTGGAGGATATGAGCCCATAATAATTCATTCACTCCTTGCTTGAAACAAGAGCTCTGCCTAGGTATCCGTTGAAACAACCCTAGGAGATATTGAAAGCAGATCCGGTAAGTGCCAACTATTCGATCGTATAACTTGTCTTTGACTTGTTCCCTGGTAGACCCAGCAGCTGTATCCGGTGCTGTCTGAGCAGATCGGATCATTATCCAGATGAACCACCATGGCAGGACGACACAAGAGGGTCACAAGAAGTAGATTGATAAAGATACGATATTGACAAAGTACAACGCAGTTTTCGATCTAAGTGCGAAGACCCGGGGGTTTTTCTTTTTCTTTTTCTGCAGAAGGGGCAGGTGTGAGCTTTCGAAAAGAGAAGCACGCTTGATGTGGGAGTTGCGGGAGAACCACAGGAACGGAAATTTGGGCGGTAGGTGACAGAATTGTGAATTGAACGTCTCAGAGCCTCCAGAGTCCCCGATTTTGATCAGAAGCAGGAACCGCCACCTGAAGTTGATCAATTCGTCCCCTCCCTATTTCCACCTCTTGGCAATCTTCAATACCAACTCCATTTGCAAACTGGACTACCACAAAAGCGATGGGGTATTTCCCTATAGCAACCATCGGGGCATGCCTGTTGAGTGTTAGCATGTGCCTTGAGTACTGATAATCGACAATAGAAAAGTGTGATGAACAACTTGTTGACGGAGATAGAAGATCATCCAAGGGGGGCAATATAACATGTGAAAGGCGATAGCTGCTTACCAAGTACCAGCTCCATACGTGACTGCTTGTGAGCCATTTGCAATGAAAGCTTTGATCCTCATGAGGTCGGGCAGACCTCTCCCTGGCAGCGGATCGCCATTGGTAGTAATAGACGGAACCGGGAAACACTCGTCTTTTGGTGAGGGTGGGAAACTTGGAGCAACAATGACAAGATATCTGCTCTGTTTGGCTTCTGCCCGCGAAAGACCCAGAGGAATAAACGTTTGGGTGGTATAAGGGTGGCGTTCTAAAATATTGACGGGAAAGAGGCCTTCGACCTGGGGCGTGTCTGAGGGAAGAAGGACCCTGGGCGCACAAACGAACATATTCATGACTGCTTTGGCGGCTTTCTTACTCGGAGTACCTGAAGCATAGAGATCTCTCATATGGGTAACATCCAAATACTTCAACGCACTCCCTTGGTTCGCTTGCACGGCATTTGGCGGCGCTTCACAGGTTTGCGAAGGAACGAGAGACGGTGCCGGATTCTCGATGACTGTTCCGAACTCTGAAAACAAGTCTTGACTCAGTGGGTGAGCCTCGAGGATGGGCTCTCGCTGAGGTGCGTCGATTTCTACTGGCATGGTGCTTGTTGGATGGCCTCCCGATCCTCCCGACTCATATGCAGTGCATCCGAAAATACAAACACAAGGTGGCAAGGCAAGGCCGGTAAAGGTAGAGGTGCAGCTCCACCTTGTCACGCCTTTAGTTGTCTCTTGTTGTTTCTCCCCGGACCGTTCGTATTTGATGTTAGCTTCTACTGCGTAATATTGTGTCGTTCTCAGAGTGGGGAGAGCTTGATAGGAATTTGGACCGGAATCACGTGGTCAACATTCACATTTATTTCACTTTTGCGTTCAATATTTCTTCACTTCGACTCGATTGTCTACTTGTATCACATTCACTTGGCTTTTTGCTGTTGCTATTGTTGTCATCGCTAGTCTCGAGGACAATAGGACGCCAACTTCATCAGACCGGCAATAGTATCAACACAATAGCATCAACAACCAGCTGTTCCTATTCGAAATGGATCATCTATTCGAAATGGCTCATATTATCACAAACATTATTGCTTATATCGGCTCTACTTCTACTTCTTCCCCCTTCCTGAATTCTTTGAGTTTGATAGTAAGCTATACACAATATCATCTGAATGCGATACTGCCCTATCTCGAGACAAGACTCCAGTTCTTCTTCACCCGAGGGCTCAATTGCCTCTAAGATGTCTTCCGCAAGAAACGTGTCCCAGGTACCATTCATCCTCCTCAATCAGCCCAACCCCCCCCCAAGGGATCCGAGATCCAATCCCAGCTGGATACCGCCGTGGCAGCGCCCAATCCCGTGAGTACTGTGTAGACCCTATTTCTGAAGTTATACCCTTGGAAGTCATACCCTTGGATAGCCCATGACCCCAATTGCCAGTACTCAATTTGCTAACTCGTTGAGTAGGCACATCATGTTGCATCATCTGGCTTTTCAACTTGCTCGTCCACCTCCGAATCCGCATAACCTTCCGCAGTGGGCACTACGTCCTAGGGGTCTCGATGCGGGGCTCCTTGACCACTTGGGTCTCGGGATCGACAAGGATTGGCAATACGTGGTTGACAAAATGATTAATGGATCAACTTCTCCTCTTTTCGATCAAACTACCACAACAGAAGATGACGAACATAATGCTTATAACCAGCTTATCCAAGATGAGAACAACGAAGAAGAGGACCTCATTGAAGACAGTCATGCTGCAGGAGATAGGTATGGGGACGGAATCATATCTCTCAACGATGAGGAACAGTCGGATGAAGACGAGGGGGATGAAGAGATATCTAAAGGATTTGAATCCGAGGACGTGTATCAACCCCAAGGATATGAATTGGAGGAATATGGTCTCGAAGCCGAGAGAAAACGAGGCGGGGCACTAAGCCCGCCTTCATCCAAAAGTCTGTCTATCTCGGGAGAAAAAAAGCTACTGGAAACGAGGGAAAAGATTTGGCCAGGTAAGACAATCGCGGCTCCATCGATTTCCTAATTCTAGCATGTTGCGGGAATCTGCAGAACACCATTGCTCAGAGAATCTCCTACGACTCCAGACTGATTACTGCGCTCCTCATAATTCATTGTAAAGCTAACTTCCTGTTCTTCACAGACATAACCAGCCAGACCCTATCGCCTCCACTTCCCAGAAATGAAGTAAAACGACCGGCAAAGGAAACTCCCAGGGATGAAGTGCTCGACGAGGTACTTTTGGCCCTGACAGATGAGATGGGAACGAGAGGAGGCCAGCGCAACAATAGAAACTCGAGATTTTTGAAAGAACAAGAACGGCTGCTTGCACAATTCCAGTCCCGAGATGCCACGCATCCGGATTCTAAAACTTCTATTCCAACATCGATAAAGAGATCACGTAGCGACGACGAATCGTTCAGACGGTCATCTCGCCCATCAAAAAGACAGAAGACCGAACTCACTGCAAGCCCCGGCCACAAGAACGAAGAGCGGACTGCTGTCTCCAAGAGATCCAGGCTTATCAACATCTCGAATTCACCCGAACTGGCTATTCAATACGTTTTCGAGGCCCCGCCAGCAAAGAGAAGGATTGCAGTCGAAGAGAACAAATTTCGAGCCAACACCGAAGACGATAACCTCGATGACTTCGTTTACAGGGACGAGCAAGCCGAAGAAACGAGCCCACCAGCTCGAAAACAGTCCATGGGACCAAGCAAGGCAACAGCTCGCGGCAAAGAAGGTACTTCACAAGGTGGCATTAAAAAGGGGAAATGGGAAGAAGATGAGGAACAAGTCTTGATTGACCTCATGATTGCGCAGCGAATGTGGGAAGTGGCGAACAATATGCCACCAAAGACATGGCTCAAGGACGTGAAGTTATATGAGAAGATATCTAGGCAACTCGGGGACATAGGAATTGCGAGATCCAGCGCTGCTTGCAAGAACCAGTGGAATCGGAGTGCCAGAGAAAAGAGCGGGTTTGATGAGCGCCCTGATAATGGCGGCACTCGTTCTTTAATATGCTCCGAGCAAAAGCCAAGAAAAGAGAAAGAGAAGTCTGGATGGGAATAAGGATGTATATATACTGAAAGGAATGATGGAGGTATGGAGCAGAGGCTGGCTGGCGGCCGTTTCATCCTCCGGTGGTGGAGCTGCAGTTTATGAAATTTAGTTTCTTTAAATCCACTCGTGCATGTTTTTTGGTGTATGCGTATAATAAGACGACGCCAGATAATGGCAATGATAATAACAATAACGAGGTGGAAGGAGATGTTCATAAGAAGTGAAAAAAGGGAAAGGAAGGGAAGTGTTTTGAATTGAGTGACAGCGAGCGGAGCCGCCTCATTCACTCTTGGCGCTAGCCCTCTTGTACGAGCGAGTACCTATCTACAAGCGCAAACTCCACCACCTTTCCTTCAACATTTATTTACAATTTTTATTCCCCCACCAAGAAAGTCCGTCCGTCGTCTTCAACTTGTAGATTTCCATCAATACCTTATAGTCGCATCTTAGTCTTGCGGAAGGATCCCTAAACTAGTCCTGAATTTGATCTTCCAATTACCGGTATCTACTTGCGACCTCACAACACGCAGCCTCGTCCTCGTCCTGGTTGCCGACTGGTCTGGAGCATACTGCGCATCACATTCTGCGGCACTGTTTCCATTATACCTTCGGCGTCGCGTTCATCGCGTCCCTACCCTCCAGTCCACCCAGTACTTGCTAGCTATTTTCTCGCCTCATCTTCAATTATAATGGCCGCCGATATGGATATAGAGATGGACATTGATATGGGTCTTGCAGAGGGGGATTTTGCCATTACGGAGATTGACATCGTCCCTGGTACCCAAACATCAGTAAGAATCCGCGACAGACCCTTCCTCACAGATCAAGATAGCTGACTTCCACTTTTAGTCATACCAGCAAGAGTCAAAGCCAATCCTGACTGCTCCGAATGATAGCAGCGACTCGAATGCCCACGAATTCACCCCAGAGAAGGTACACCTTCGCGGCCTCGACAACTTGACCACCAAAGACATTAAAGCATTTGCTGCAGAACACTTTGATGAACACAGCCCTCTGCGTGTTGAATGGATCAACGATACTTCAGCGAATCTGGTTTTCGAGTCTGTCGATATTGCAGCAGATGCTCTGAGGGCTTTAGCTGCCGTGGATATTGGAGACGTATCGCAGATCCCGGTTATGCAAGCTTTCCCAACTAAACCCTTCTCCTTACACCCGAATACCAATTTGGAGGTCCGAGCTGCCGTGGTTGGGGATCGCAAGCAGGCTGGCGCACGTGAGAGTAGCCGGTTCTATCTCATGAACCCTAAGTATGATCCTACGGAGCGACGCAAGCGTGGAGGTCAGAGAGGTGGCAACAGGTACAGAGATCGAGACGACGGCGGATATCGAAGTCGGCGTTATGACGACCGCGAGCAGCAGAATCGCCAGGATGGAGATAGACTTTCAGGTTTTGACTCAAGCTTATACGATGATGATGAAGCTGCCCTAGCTCAAAGAGCGGCAAGAGGCGGCGAAAGGCAGGATTCTTCATCCGGCGGAGAGTTTAGAGGTCCGGCTTCAGAAAGATCACGCTATCGAGGAGCAGCTGGCAAAGAGCTATTCCCTGAACGAAATGGAGATAGGGCGAGCGGCAGATTGAGAGACCGCAGTGCCTCCCCTATGAACGAGGATCGCGCCGAGACACCAAGACGGAGAAGGCGGGACTCCGCAGCTTCTGCCAACAGACTAAAGGCACAGATGCTAAAAAACCAGTTGAGAGAGGCTAGCGTATCGAAAGAACTGTTCCCACAGAAAGTTGGCATCAACCATCGCCGTTCTGATGCATTCGATGCTGCGGACGAAACGGCCGACTTATTCTCCGGCAAGATGGCAGTGCCTTTCACTGATGGGAGCGGAGACAACCGTCACGAGAAAGTTGATTTGCTAGCTCCTAGGATATCCAGAAAGAATTGGGACAACGACACCGGCTTTACCATTCGAGGCGCTGCAAAAGCCGTCCAGGTTCAGAAGGGCTTCAATATCAAAGGGGCTGCATCCGGCGGCCAGGTTAAGGAGCTATTCCCTTCGCATTTCGGGGACAATTCAGGAAAGGAGCTGTTCTCGGAGAACTTGGAAGGCAGAGGGAGACGGAGACAAAAGGCCGAAGATTTGTTCTCCTGAATGGGTTGCGAAGTGGGAAGTATGGCTTCCAAACGGACGGTTGGAATCTGCAACATTAAATCCTTCTCTCCAGAAAGTTGGAGGAGTGTTTGTGGAAGGGCGGGTTGCCCGTCTTGGACGGTTCATGAAAGGCAACATACGGGGATGGCTTATCTGGGTATTTACCAGGTCCTGGGCTAGGAAGTCCTCAGGAAGAAGTCTTTAACACGTTCGTATAAAAGTCTGGGTGTTTCATAGCATTGAGAACCGCACTGAATCAGACTCAGAACCTCATCTCAAGATAAGATAGCCTCTTTTCAAACCTATCGCTGCGTTTACATACATTATCTTAAAAGTCACAGATACATCATATCTTATTTAACATGGCCTCACTGTGCAGTTCGAAGAGGGAGAGTTACCATTTCAATTATAATGGTTTGATAGTTCGGCTCCCCCTGCGAGTACTCGAAAGGGAAATCGCAGAGAGCGGTTTCCCCCCTCTCCCTCACGGTATCTGTATTATTAGCACCCCCTCTACCCGCCACACCGCTGCGCTCCTTCTTCTCTGTTCCGTGCTCCATATCAACGTCGATGGGAATACATAGGAAGAGAGGGTTGAGAGTGTATTGTTTCCATGAAATCAAACTCTCAATTGTGCACTAACGCCGTGGTACAAAGTCGGCATTCGAGATAGCTTGGCTTTCGAAGTCAGGAATTACGGATTAATCGAATGGAATCGACTGGCCCCACAAACCTGCTCAATCAATCTTCACAAATGACCACTTCGCCTGGACTTTACACGTGGGGGTGGGGTTTTGTGTTTGGGGAATGGAATGGTGATGAAGAAGGGAGGAGGGGAGGGATGGGATGGGATGTTGTGCAATGTTGAACGGAAATGGCGTTTGATAATCACGTGCCCACACCATATCGGACCGGCATCTGGTTATCGTCCTGTACTGCACTGTAGCACATCATTCTGGTGATTCGTACAGTCAGTTTACGTCATGGAAGATGTTCCTCTACCTTACCTTACCTTGTGTCCTGAGTGTCGCTGCTCGAATCATGTCTCCTGCAAAAGCCTCGAGCGCTATTGCTCGTACATGAATATCGTCTGGCGCGCGGGTGTCTGAGTAGGTAATTATAAAGCTCTGGGCTTGAGAGTGATAAGTGTTCCTGATGTAACGTGTTTTTGTACTGCATGTGGTTGTGCATTTACTCGATGAAGAGGACCATCTCGCGTGTTGGACATGTCGACTTTACCAGAGAACCTCGCGTCATTTCCTTGGCTTCACATTGCGAGATAAGGTGGTTCCCCCCCCCCCCAAGAATCGCAGCTTCTTGCCCATGCAAACATGGCCGGTTTCCCCCTTCCTGCCCCGTTCGGCATGCAGCCCAGAGGGTCTAGTATTCCGATGTAGTCCATATTTCCGCCACATATATCCAAGTACTTGGACTTCCTGTACTGTACTGCACCGGACATACAGTGGCAATGTTGATGAAATATCAGGTGCGTATCACGAATCTCTTGGAATTGCTAGCAAATAACCCCATCTTGCAATCACAATGCCAGTCCCGAGGCTGTGGTTGCGGGTCTGAAGGCTTGGTCTTTCGTATGCGTTTCCTACAAGTAGCCCTAGAGCCCATCTAGTGTTACCCAGAAGCAGAGAGCCGACGATTGAGCAAATCAGCCTGAACATTGACGTGGTGTACTGTAATTGTAATTGCAATCATGTCTACAGTCCTCGCTAAAGACATCGACCTGCACGCCCCCGTTGGCGATGTCCTCCTCAGAGGAACCCCTTCAGAGGGCTCTTCTTCGAACGGATCCTCTGATGATCTGAGCGACGTGACTAAAACCCCCAAAGTCAAGACAACCGCGACAGGCTACGAGACGGCGTCACCGCTTGGAGCCCCCTCCGCAGAAAAGAGATTCTGGTGGCAGCGTAACAAGACCTACGACCCGAATGCTATTGCCACTCAACCATCAGTATTCGATGACCCGGACACCGCGAAACAGTATCAACCTCCAGCAGACTGGGAGAATATCGGCCGGTTCGATCCGTTGGCACGATGGACCTGGGGAGAGGAGCACAAGTTGATCAGGAAGATCGACTTCAAGATTATGGTTCGGCAATCTTCGTATCTATCACTTAATCTGCGTGACACTGATTAGTACAGATCTGGGCTTGCGTTATGTTTATGGCTCTTGAACTTGATCGTGCAAATATCAACCAAGCGGTCACAGACAACTTTCTCAAAGACCTACACATGAATACAAATGGTACTCCTACCCCGCCATTCAGAATTCCCGGGTAACTAACAGTCTTTAGATTACAATCTTGGAAACACTGTATTCAAGTTATCATTCTTATGCGCAGAACTTCCATCCCAGCTTGTATCAAAATGGATGGGTCCAGATCGGTGGATCCCCACTCAAATGATGTTATGGTCAATCGTCGCTACTTGCCAATTCTGGCTGAGTGGCCGCCGAAGTTTCTTGGTCTGCAGAGCCTTGCTAGGTATAATTCAGGGCGGCTTTATTCCAGATGTGAGTTGTCCTCAAGTTCCAACATATTTACAATGGCTAATGCGCACGTTATTAGATCATCCTATATCTATCTTATTTTTACAAACATCATGAACTTTCACTGCGGCTGGGGTTTTTCTGGACAGCCATGTCGATAGCCGATGTCGTCGCAGCATTTTTAGCTTTCGGCATACTTCATCTTAGGGGTGTGCATGGTCATGCGGGGTGGCGATGGCTTTTTTTGATCGAGGTACGTCTCCATTCAACGCTTCTCTATGTTCGATTAATAACAAGTCATGTAGGGGCTCTTCACACTCGTGGTCGGTGCTACTGCTTTCGTTCTTATGCCGCCCAGTCCTACACAAACAGCGAGCAGATTGCGAGGCAAGAAAGGCTGGTTCACCGCAAGGTATGTCTGTCTGGTACAGAACAGCTCAAACTCAGCACTTACGATTGCCACAGAGAAGAAACTATCATAATCAATAGGGTGATCCGAGAAGACCCTACAAAATCTGGAATGCACAACAGACAACCCATTACTCCAAAGCTCCTCTGGAAAAGCATGTGCGATTTTGACCTATGGCCGCTTTACATCATCGGTCTCACTTTTCAGATTCCCGAGACTACTCCAAATCAGTATCTCACTCTCACACTCAAGGGTCTTGGATTCGGTACCTTCAAGACGAACCTGCTTGTGATTCCGTCTACAGTGTTCCATATGATTACTATGATGGCTTTAACCTATGCGGCTGAGATATGGGGCGAACTGACCCTCACATCCATGCTAGGGCAAGTCTGGGCGCTCCCATTCCTGACATTCATCTACGCCAAAGACATCACCAGAATCAACAAATGGACCGCTTTCAGCATCATGAGTTTGCTTCTGAGTTACCCATCTGGTAAGTATTCATAGCATTTATATCCACCCAACCAGCTCTATAGAAGTGCCTGCTAACCAAACCGCCCCGCCCCGCAGCCCATCCAATCCAAGTAGCCTGGAACTCGCGCAACTCCAACGCAGTGCGCTCGCGCACGGTCTCGGCCGCACTGTATAACATGTTCGTGCAAGCCTCTGGCATCATCGCATCCAACATCTACCGCGCAGATGACAAGCCCCGCTACAAGCGCGGGAACCGTGCTCTGCTGTCCCTATGCATCATGAATATCGGTCTCTACATCTTGACCAAGATCTACTATGTCTGGAGGAATAAGACGAGAGCGGCCAAATGGGATGTGATGACCGAGGAAGAGAGGGTGCACTACCTGGCCACGACTATGGATGAGGGCAATAAGAGGTTGGATTTCAGGTTCGCGCATTAGAGCGCGCAACTACGGTATTCATTTTCATGACATGTGAACGAGGCTGAAAGGCTATATATACATAAATATCGTGGAACGAGTCTCGGTATATTTAAAATCAAAAATCCTAGAGGATCATCAGAGGGATTCAAACCTGGACAATCTTTCTTCCAAGCCGAAACAATCGCTGAAGATAGCTTCCTGCTCACGTGATGCAATCAATCATTCCCCTTTTCACAAGCTGGTCTGGTGCAAGCAAGCGAGCCTTTCTTTCTTTCTTCTGGTAAGCTAAACCACCACTACCTATTTACCCAGTCCTCACTAGGTACCACAAAAAACACGAACCATAACACTAAACCACCTACCTGCTTGCACTTTGTAAGATTACCTGATAATTTGCTATAAAGACAAACCAAAAAGAATTTGCACACTTCTATTTAGTGTAACTAGTGACCTAGCCTAGCGCCTTCTATAAAAGAGTCCCTCCCCCCCTTTCCCCCTAGAAACAGAGTTCCGCGTTAGACCCCTGCGATATCCTCCGAGGACCAAGTGCAAGCAAGTTACGATGAAAAAACTCTCCTGCAAGTTTGGCGCTGGAGAGAGAGAGAGAGAAGATAGATAGTAGAGCAGCACGCACGCACAACTTACAGTACCTCTCGTGATACGATAGTGGAAACGGAGGAGAGACAAACAACGAGAATACACTTGCACCTAGCTAGACACACTCATTACCCTCCCACGATCCCCTTCGTCGTCCCACTTTGTATCATTCATTCATGAATGGAGTTCCTGAAATCCCACGATGCTTCTTGCGGCTTCGCCAGACTTTTCTTTTCTTTGTCCCACTCGAGACCAGCAGGCCAGAAATATCTGTGTCGCAGATACTCTTCCTCGAGCAGAAAGCCCGGTAGCTGGATACGGTGTGGTGTGATGGTATCGATTCGAGGGATTTGAGTTGTTGGACTTTCGATTGAGATCCCGACTGCCAAGTGGCTCTAGACAGTTGATTGCATAAAAAAAAAAAAAAAAAAAACACGGTAAACTGCCTGCCTTATCGTCTCTGCCTATAGAGCCTCTTCCATGTCTAAACGTGTGCGTTTGTGCACGAGGGAGCGTCTACAAAGACACAGCCGTCTCTTCTCCAGAAACAGAATCCGAAAATTCACAGCCCAAGTCTTTAACGGCTTCATACCACGACCGTGTTCCGCAACACTGCCAAAGAACATCTTGCCCATATACATTTCCCTGAAACCTTCGCATAGCGCCGCGCCGCAATCAGAAACCAGAAGAGGGCGCGAAGCACTAGAGGAAAAAGGAGGCATTTTAGACCATGCCATGCCATGTCCCAAAGCCTAGAGGAATGGAAGGCAGTGCCGATAGAAAACCGAAAATAAAAAACCACGTACGCGACCACCTACCAACGCTCCTGTGAGACCATTTCAGACCGACCGACGCTCCCAAGAGAATAAGGAAAAAGAACCTCAGACTCGAAGGGCTTCTGAACGGAAATACAAGGTCTCAAAGTCACTGACATGCCTGACGACTTTCACAAAGGAGCAAGAGAACACGAAAAGTATCTATCTACATCAGAACCATCTATCACCACGACCCTCTAACCCGAAGAATACAATACAATACAGCTTCGGAAGAAAAAGGCACTCACTCTCGCCAATTCCAAATCCCAGCCCCATTCAGCCGGAAAGCAAGAACGTAGAAAAAGAAAGAAAAAGAGTCCCTCTCAGCCTCACAATCATCAAGGCATAACGGCGCAAAAGAAGAGTCCGACGAGTCTGGTTTTATACTTTATACTAAGACCCCCCCCAAGCCCCCATCTCTAGAGACGCAATGGAGAAGAACTCAACTCAAAGCCCACCCACCGCAAGGAAAAGAAAACCAAGAATCCTATGCAAGAGTGGTAGGACTCCAACACCAGCGACCCTTTCATTCCAACGACGCCCCTCCCTCAATTTCAGATTCCCACCCGATCGTCGATAGCCCTAGCGACCAAAAAGCCGGCCCCAAAACCCAGGAACCCCAAGGAGCCGAGCCCACGCGACCGACCCTACAGCAGAAGAGGTTCTAAAGAACGAAAAGCACGAGGAGAGCCGCAGGAGCAAAGGCGCGGTAACAAGAGAGAGAGAGAGCGCGACAAGAGCGACAACGCGCACAAGCCAGAGCGCAGGAACAAGAAGACGACGACGACGCGGAGCGCAACGCAGGCGCAGGCGCTCAGAATGGGTACGGATTGAAGAGTGAGCGCGATGACCGCGCCCAGCTGCATCTCCAGCCCAGCACCAGAACGCGCATTGGCATACAGCCGCGCAGGACTTCCTAGACGACGACGACGACACAGGCACCCTGCCCTTCCCGACGCCCTTCACGCTCGGCTGTGCGAGAGTAGACGCGTGCGTGCGTGCGTGCGGGGTGACAAGTTCAACGTGTGCCAGGACGATGTAGAGCGTGATTTAAAACAGGTCGTGACTGGTGATTACGGCGATGCGTATTTGAAGAGGGAGAGGGGGAGGTTGAGGTGGCATCCGGATCGGTTCTCGGCGACGGGGTGATGTGCACGTGGAGCTGTTTCCGAAGATTCAGAGGCTTATTGAAGGTCCGAGGATGCTGAGACGAGCGTGAAGTTGTAGTATTCTGGTTCGCAGGCCTAGGAAAGGACTAGATTATATAAACATGCAGATTTGTCAATGATACTCTGTAAAGAACGGTGTAAAAGGTACCTACGTATGCAACTTTTTCATACTTGTTTCCAGTCATATAATCAGAACGTTCGCGGAGACGGCAAATAAAAAGGGTGACAGAGAACTTCTCTTGTGGGATTCATCCATGTCGACGATGAAAAATCCGCTATGAATGAAGACATCTTGAATAGACAATTATTTACTACATACCCCACATTCCATACATATACTTGGTGTCTTGGCTGGTCCAGTTCTAACCAGAACTGCACAAATACTGTACTCACTTAAGCATCAAGAATGGATATGGAGATGTACCGCGAAGTATGAATCCCACGACGCGCACCACTCGAGAACTCACAAACACCAACTTAAAAGAGGATCAAAAGCAGCACTTGCCCAAGGATTCATTCAAAATTATATCACATTCAAACAAAGCTGATGCCAACCAAGTTTGAAAAACAAATAATCGAGGTCTTATCGTCGTACTACTTCATGAGCTCCCATATACTCGGCTCTCCTCTCCGAACGCCTTCTCTCAAGCAAGAAACCCGGGCTGTGAAGCACGCCATGTGATACCCTGCGCTATAACCCCCTAACCGCAGATAGGCCGTAATCAATCATCACTGCGAGTGGCGCACCTAAGAAATATCTGGCAACACTGCAGGCCATCCTTGAAAGTGCATTCAAGGGTATGTTTCCGTCAAAAATAAGTCCTACACAGGTGTAAAACAGCTAGCTGACTTCTAGATTATAATCTCGCTATGGGTTGCCGATCGGTTGCGGGGCCACTTCAAGTGGCCATGCCTCCGAATGGCCCGGTGTTGTCGCCATCTTCCAATTCCTCGTCTCCATCTGCATCGCCATCTTCTTCGTCTGCGGCATTCAGAGCTGCGGCACCCATCATACCCGTCATTGTTTGGTCGTCATCCATATCTCCCAGAGCGTTTGGAATGCTATTCAGGTGGCGACGCAACCCGGTCACACCAACGCCAGAGAATACACAGAATACGTTCCGCTGGTGTTCGGTAAATTCTACACATTGGAGTTAGTACAGCGCAATATAACAGCAGTCAAATGGAGGATATATACCTGCAGGGGCTTCGCGGCAGTAGGGTTCTAAATCAGGGCGAAGGAAGGCCACCACACCAGTCAAACTCAGATGTGTGAGCTTCAGGCAGTTATTGAGGAGTATGACAATGCTCTAGAGAGAATTGATTAGCTTCCATCTGGTTGAGGAGTAGGTTCTCTTACATCGAGAGTCAAGTTTGTGCAGTAACTGAGATGTACTCGCTCCAGACTACTGACAGGGTGGTGTGGAAAGCGATCACCAGGTCTGACGTTCTGGTCATGGGCTCGCGCACGGCTCTGTGCTAAAGCATACACACTAGCATCGGTGATTTGAGAGCATTTGACAAGTCCAATACGGCGAAGTTTTGGCAGAGATGCCAGTTTGGTGACAGAGCGATCAGTGAGATGGGTACAGCATCCCAAATCGATATACCGGATCCTATTGCAGGACGCAACCAGCTTGATGACAGCATCATCGGTGATTTGGCCACAGTGTCCAAGGTGAAGATAATGAAGGTTCTTGCCAAGCTTGCTGATAGCATTAACAGCAACGTCTGTAAGGTTTTTGCACTTTGCAAAAACCAAATTTCTCAACCGGGGGGCAACATCAATGATCATCTCGATAGCCCTGTCCGTAAGGCGCGAACAGCTCGTGAGGTCCAATATCCGCAGGTGTTCGTATGTCTGATGAAGGGGGAGATTGAGGAAGGCAGCATCAGTAATCAAATCGCAATTTGCAAGACGAAGCTCCCGTAATGTCAAGCCGTTGACGAGCAATTCAGTCACCGGCTGATCCCTGATCATTTGGCACTGATGTAAGTCGATCTCGAGTATGTTGCGGCAGTTTTTGGCAAAGGCGAGGATTGAGGAGTCATCAAGCTGTTTGCAATTGTTGAGTTTGAGCTGAATATAGTCAGTATACTGGCGGTAGCAGGTGTTGGTGATGTAGCTTACCCTCTTGATGTACCTGCAGTTCTCAGCAACAGCTATCATAGCCTCGTTCGAGATATTTTCACAGCTCGAAATGTTGAGACCTTGCAGCCGCGGGCAATTTTCTGCTAGAACAATCATCGAAGCGGCTGTGATTTGTTTATCCCCAGATATATCTAAAGCAAGCAAATGACTGCTGTCTGTCAGGAGGCCAATAAGCCCAGAGTCCGTAATGCCTTTGCAGCTTGTCAAAGTCAGACGCTCAATCCTTGTACAAACAGAAAGAGGGATAACGCTGCCATCATTGACAGTGTCTGCCAGAGTCGCCAGATTAAGCCGCTTTATGAAGTCTCGGTAGGCGAAGTAAGGGTTCGGGCTAGAAAGGGTTCTGCAAATAAAGCCGTGCTTGTTCCAGTTCGTACATGCTGGGCGGTGCCAGAGTAGATCAACGCTATTTCGTGCCCAGGCTTTGGAAACGGACATACAGTTCAGCAGATCTAATGGGGCGCTGAGTTTGGAGAGTATGCTAATAAGGACTTCGGGTGGTAATCTATTCGCGGGGGGTTCGCAGACTTCTCTCGAAACGGCCATATCCTGGAAGGTGGGCACACCGATTGATGACTGGGAATCGTTGTTGCCAGTGTAGAAGTCGGACTCTTCATAGTCCTGACGAGCCGGAGAATTGCTCGACGACGATTGTGAGTCTCCCTCTGGGTCCGGACTGGCGCGATAAGGCGCGTTAGCAGTACTGATGGCGGCCATTCTTGGAACTAGGCCCCTCATGGCGGTTCAACGCAAAGATATCTGGGGGGGTAGCAGTAGCCAGGCGAGTTTGATCACTCTGTGAGAGGAAGATGTGTTGGATGCGGTAGGTGCGTTCTTCGTAACTGCTAGGAAACCACGACTCTGAGGGGGAATACTGCGTGGGTCAGCCTCGCGCTAGGAAAGGTCCGCAGATCCCATTCAAGGAGATTTCGGGACCGGGTGTTGGTAAGGAATGATGTCTCCGGGCTTGCGTAAATAGAATGGCATCAGGGTGGTAAAGATGTGATTGCGGATGGGGGGCGTGTATTGCTTGGTGATCATGAAGATGGATGTTTGAGCTGGCTGTGCCATGCGCTCAATGAGCAAGGATCCGTTGTTGGGTCGCTTAAGTAGGTTAGTCCTGATCTGAAGTATTTCCCACTCCACGTGATTATTATGTTATAAGTTGATAAGAGACTGTCTTGATGTTATTGGAATCATGTATTGAGTGACTGGTTGTGTTTTTGAATCTAAAGTCACAATACTGCACTGTATCTGATATCTCGCTGCGACCGGGGAATTTCGGGGTCTCACACCACTCTGGAGGACTCTACGTCGTATAATACTGAGTGATTTGTAATAAGCATATACAGTTTCTACTCGGATTTCATTGTATAAAGGGCCGGCAAAAATATAAAGCCATCAAGGTATATACCATTCCAAGTCCTCACTAATACCAACAGCCATGGTCGACACCAAGCCAATCTAAAGCACAAGTAGTAATAAAACGCGCTGACTATTTTAGCAAATTATGTAATAAACCATTTTTTATATTTAGGTCTCACTCGTCAAAGCCAACAATCCAGCCGATTTCTGGATAGGATTTATTGCGGGAATCATAAAAGACTTCATTATTGCAGTACGAACTGTGTCATAAATTGACATTGTTCAAATTTCACTTAATGACTGAAGGTGCTTGGGATACGGCTGGCGTGTTTATACTGTACCAGATCATATATTTATACTTCGTAGACTAGCATGCGTGCCAGCTTTGGCAGATTCGTAATAAGCGTCTGAGGGCGGTTTGTCTCCTGGGCCTCTTCAATTATGTGATTTCGGCTTGTGTGCTCGGGAACTCCTCATTTTGCGTATTACTTTAGTGGTGTTGGAGTTTATAGAATTGTGTGTGATGAGAATGAGTGACTGCTGTAATGTGTGGAAGAGTAGCATGTATATAGATCATAACAACATCTTGGCGAATAGCGTTAAGAGTGAACTACTTGACGGAAAATGGAGAAAGACAAGCTAACTTAGGAATCAGACTACTTGCCTTGCCTATGAGCGACTTCTTGATAGACTTTCTTGAATCAATGAAGCATTGCCGCAGCTTATTGAAGTCATGTTGAGAGAATCTTTAGAGCATCGACTTCGCACTGTGCTGTGTGATATTGAGAAGAGTAATCCTAAGGTCCAAGCTACATTTAGGGTTCTAAAATATTTTGACGCATTAAGGGTGCACGACAAGACATTTAGCTAGCAGATGTCGTTCCAAGCTCGGCAGGCTTCCCCAGATTTTGTGATCCGACATTGACATCAGCCCACCATCCAGTTCTTGGCCTTGGAGCTTCGTTCTTAAATTCGATCCGGAGACAGAACTACACAAACCAAAAATGCCTCTCCATACACCCTCAGCGCGCGTACTACGCCTCCTTCCTCGACGTCTCATAAAACCGCATTCACTCCGACCCGGATCTCAATTCTCCATCCCATGCCGCACCTTGGCCTCCAAACCGCCTCCAAACAAAAACGAATATGAACGGCTCGATCCTATTTCTATGCACAGACTCGAACATGAGCGCCGAGAGTACTACAAGCGACGGTCATACTACTCGGGTGCGGGTTTCGTCCTGGGCATGATTGCGATATGGTTCACTGCCACTTCCATCGAACTCCCTCCTTCGAACAAACCGGCGCAGGCTGATTCAGGAAGACGGCCTGATGATCCCATGGTAGTGTTGGGTCGGGAGCGAAAGATTGTCATACAGAAGTTGGGCGAGGAGCCGGAGGAAGTGCCAGACGTTGTTGCGACTGGTACCAGCACCGTGCCCACGTTCCCCAGGGTATTGGATTTCTACGACGACGAGAGAGAGGGCGTGGATAACGGCATTGGGCCCGGGCAGAACGATGATCGGTTGGTCGAGTACCAATTGATGGGATTGGGTATCCGGACGGTCAGCTTCTTGGGCATCCAAGTATATGTTGTTGGAATGTATGTTGCGACCGACGACATTGCGGCCTTGCAAGAAGCTCTCATCAAGAAGATCGCCCCTTCGGCTTCGACCCTCGTTGCAGGCGAAAAGGACGAGCTAAAGGCGAAGCTTTATGACCCCCAAGCGAGCGTGGAAATTTGGAGTGATGTGCTGAAGAAGAGTGGCGCGAAGACTTTGGTCAGGATTGTACCAACGCGGAATACGGACTTCCATCATTTAAGAGATGCATGGGTTAGATCCCTGACTGCCAGAGCGCAGGCTGACAAGGAGGAATTTGGGGATGAGCAGTTCGGCGCTTCCCTCAGTGAATTCAAGATGTTGTTCAATAGAGGCAGCGTCCCCAAGGGAAAGGAGCTGTTGCTAAGCCGAGACAAGGAGGGAAAGTTCGCCGCATGGTATGATGACGGGAAGAACGGGGCTCAAAGACTGGGACAGGTTCTTGATGAGAGGATATCAAGAGGTCTATGGTTGAACTACCTTGGCGGCAAAACCGTTGCTAGTGAAGGGGCTCGGAAATCTATCATCGATGGGGTTATGCAGTTTGTCGAGCGTCCAGTGGGAACCGTGGCAACTCAAGTTGTATGATATTTGTACTTTATTAAAATCACCCAAAGCCCGCTTATTTGTATCAAATCCGAATTGATTCGTGAAGTATCATTATCTCAGTAATTGTCTAGTTCAAACCCCCCCCTTCAAGTCTTGTTCCCCTCTTCCGTGCTTTACACAGCACCAGCCTCCTTCAACAGCGTGGGCAGCTTACCCTTGATGGCCTGGAGATCCGAGTTGCCACCAATGTGCTTCTTGTTGATATAGATGTTGGGAACGGAGGTCTGGCCATTGATATCCTTCAACGCAGCTTGGAGATCAGAGCCATCATCTATCAAGCGCATTAGCATCTATCTCACTCCTATCCGGACGGGTGTTACATACCAACTTGATCAAGTTCAATAGTGTAGTAGTTTGCGCCAAGGTCGCTCAAGAGAGTCTTGGTGGCCTTGCAATACGGGCAGTAAGATTTGCTGAAGACGGCTAGAGATAGATGTGTTAGCGACTTGTCCAGGGAGGCTGGAATGTTACAGCTACATACCGACAGCATTCTCATCAATGATGTTTTGGGCTTTGGTCTTGGCGGCAGACATATTGATGGGGCTGACGGACGACGAGAAGAATCTGCGTAGGAACGAAATGATGGGCAACGATTGTGTAGGTGGCTGGGAGAAGGCGAAGGAAGGGTGGTGTTTTATAATGTTGATATTGGAGTCGTGATGTTTGGAAATTTGGAATGATTAGGAATCGTGGTCAAACAGTCTTATTGCGGACCCTCAAATGACGCAATACAGGGCCGAGAATCTGTAAAAGGCCACAGAGGAGACTAATAAGGTCAGGTGGCGGCGGGGTAGATGTGTAAGCTTGTGCATGGCGATAAGATCTCGAACGCGGGCGCGGGACGTCGACGGCTATATCACGATCGATAAACATACCGTACCGTACTTGTACCTTATAAGTAACCTAGGCACCTACTCTCAAAAGGCATTCCATTGACATTTCTCTGATTGTTTGCCGTAGACTAGATATTGTAAGTAATGCCTGCGGAATCCCGTCGGGAAATAGCGAGATGATGATTGGAAGAATGACCAAAGTATCTTTTATCTTCGTATGCCCTTTCAATTGCTTTCTCATTGTATAATCTATCTAGGCACGTCTACTCGTAAACTGATTGAGCCTCGGATATCTTCTACTCCGCTTCAATCGATAAAACGTTATTATAACCGCCAATATGATATCCACTCAGTACTTCTGGCACATACCCGTGGGAAAGCGTATACGGTTATTCCGAATTTCCTGGAATGGCAATTTTCCTACGAGGCAGGTTCGTACATTCGTATGCTTCTGCTCTGGCAGAACACTCATTAGATCCCACCTTGCCTACCCCCTTGTGAAATCGCGAACCGGTCCTCACTGTGGACGCGAGAGACAAATCTACATGCCAATTATAAGGGACCACAAACAGCATCTTACGAGCGTAGATTACTCCGCATACCACAACGAGAAAATAAAGAATAGTTTAAGAAAAAAGGGATAAAGGCAAATTATCGGTCGTCGCCACGCCGGATTGGTCACACATCTGGAAGATCCCAAAACATGTTCCATCTCAGAGATGATGTCCAAAGCCTGTAGAAAGAGCCTCCGATTCTAGATGACCAAGGCTGCTGGCGACTAATGGTCCACCAAGTCGAGGTTTCGTGCGAAATCGGAAGTACAAATGGCTAAACGAACGAAAACGGGTTGTTTATATAAGCATTGAAGAGTGCAAGAAGTTTACAAGAAGTAGAAGAGCGCAAAGCCATAGTCCGGCTGGAGAAGATCTAGCAGAAAACATTCCTGTGCCGGGAAGAGTTCGTCTTCTTTTGTCTACGGGACGGTTAGGGCTAGGTACCTAGGCTTTAACCTTTTAGCCCCTTCTTAGCTCCTGATGACTAAGCAAAGCCCTACTCCAGAGTCGACCCAAGATCGTAGTCAGCATCTGGAATATTGAATAGCCAACAAAAGTCCAGATCATTCCGGCTGTGCATAACATATAGAGGTTTCATACTTCAAGACGATTTTATTGATTTTATTGGATAATTCATAATCTAAAATTCTACAATGTACAATAGGTATCTGATCTGGTCATCCGAGACGCGCCGCGCTTAGCGTTAAACCCAGTGCAGCCCGGTGCCATTATTTTGGTCAGAAAACCAACAGCCCATTTAATCAATCGCTCTCCAAGTCAGTCTGCACAGTCATTCCTCTTACAACACCACGCAACTAAGGCACAGATAAGTCCTGCAGCAGGGCTATAAGGATATTAGGCAAGGTGGCTTCCAGCGCAGTGGCATCGCAAGGTGCCACCCTGTCTTCATTCATCCACCGCCTTCCTGACCCTCTTCAGACATACGTCGATATCTCCCTTGAACGCCTTTCCGCCGCCTACTCGCAGCTTCCCCCCTCCACGCAGAACTACATTGCTAGTGCTGCCAAATATACGCATCTCGACAGCCTTCCACCAACAGCGATTGCGGGTAGTATCGTTCTCGTTCTTACCACTGCAGCGATTTCAATGAGTAGCTGGGGCCGCTCTTTCTGGGGTGGGCAAGGTCATCGATTATCTCCCTTTGGAAGCAGAGCATACCCTCCTAACGTCACGGACGATGACTTCTCTTATATCACATCCGAGGATCTGCAGCGTCCGGGTGCGTCATACGATCCTCACCGAGCCCAGCAGCCACCGTCAATGTCCCCAGAGGAGGATGTTCTGTTGATCAAGAACAAGGGCGTCATATACCCCATAAAGTTTCCTGCATACAGCATTGGAGATGGAAAGTTGCAGGTTCGAGATATCAAGGAGCGGGCAGCCGCCGTTATGGACTTGCCGGATGGAAGGCAATTGAAGCTGCTGTACAAGGGCCAGAACCTGAAGGATGATTACAGACCTTGCAGAGATTACAATCTCAAGAATCAAAGCGAAATCCTCTGCATGGTTGGCGATGCCCCAGAAGTGGAAGACGATTCCGATGAGGGGAGTGAGTCTGTTCACGAGGGAGGCGGCAAGAAGAAGCGAATTCGCAAGAGCAAGAAGAAGAGCAAAAAGAAGGGTGACCCAAATATGTCACCGGGAGATGGACCCAGTTCCACGAATTTAGGAACGGCATCTCCTGCTCCTGCAACACCACAAACAGCCCTTGCAAAGCTACAGGCTATATCTTCACATTTTCACGTCAAAATTCTACCACTTTGCGTCCAATATACCGCCGCACCACCATCTGATCCCAAGAAGAGAGATTTCGAGCACAAGAAATTGACGGAGACAATTATGAATGAGGTGTTGTTGAAGCTTGATGCTGTGGAGACGGAGGGCGACAGCGAAGCTAGGGAAAAGAGGAGAGCTTTGGTGAAGGAGACGCAGGGTGTGTTGAATGGACTGGACGCCAAGGCGGCGGAATAAGTTGCCTCTGTTACTGGGGTATTTAACGAATTCTCTTGGGTTGTTGGGTCGATTGTATTGCATAAGGGATGGTATGATAACCTCCCTTCAGATTGGCAGCCTTTAGATGGTGTCCTAGCATGGCGTTTTGCAGATGTCGTTAGGAAGAGGAATTGGGAGGTTTGTTCATGTGTTTATCTCCTTTAGGAACTCCTTGAACCTCTTACCACCCACTACTTCAGTGATTCGATTTTAGATCTACTTAAGTGCCGAAGCGCTACATTCTAATGTCCCAATAAAACGAAGTATTAATTCATCGATTTACGCGAGTAGGCGGGCCACAAATTCCCATTCAAATTAATAATTAGTTGCAAAATGGCTACAGGCAAAAAGATCAGAAAGAAGCCCTCAAAATTCCCCGAGGTCTAATCTTTAAATCGTCGTAAGAAATGTTGCCGTTCAGCTTTCATGGTTGATATCAAAACCAATTAATTAATCTATGAGGAGCTTTAGTTACGTAGGCTCATTATACAAACTCTCACCAGGCATTATAGCTTCACGTTTACTTTAATTACCTTGATGAACCAAAAACAGGTACTACCTATGCTGCAAGAATAATCCACATGCAAAATGAAATTAAAGTCTCCAAGTAAGATAGGTGCGCAAATCACGTGAAACTTGAGTGCCTCAGGCATTAAGCTAGGCATCAACGCTAAAGTCCTCGCTTCAAATCGCACAACTTTGTCACGAACTTGAGAATTTGAAGACAACGCCAAACCGACAATACGCCTCCACCCACCAACACGACGGTAGAGGATCCCAACCCCTTCGACATTTGTCTTCTCATTTCGCCGTGAAGACACCATGTCCAGTTTCGAGCAGCAGGTAAATACATCTCCAAGCAATCTATCCGCCAACTTGCGATGATCCAACTCGTGGAGTATTTTCGCATCGTGGGTATATCAATTTGGACGATAGAAGCTGATCAGACTGTTTCTTGTAGATCGTCATCGATGGCAAGGGCCATTTGCTCGGTCGCCTTGCCAGCACCGTGGCTAAGCAACTCCTTGAAGGCCAGAAGATCGTTGTTGTGCGATGTGAAGCCCTCAACATCTCTGGAGAGTTCTTCCGTGCGAAGCGTACGTTATACACCTAAATCAACACCTGTGATCGAATTGGAGGAAGAAGACAGCATTGGCGTATTTGGAATGAGAACTGACTTGGGTTCCATTATAGTAAAGTACCACGCCTACCTGAGGAAGATGACTAGATACAACCCAACCCGAGGAGGTAAGCTATAGTCCTCTCAAAAATCTGCGAGCCTGCGGTGCCAACGCAATTTGAATAATGTCTGACCTCTCACAGGTCCCTTCCATTTCCGCGCTCCTTCAAGAATCTTCTACAAGACCGTCCGTGGCATGATTCCTCACAAGACCGCCCGTGGTGCCGCTGCTATGGAGAGACTCAAGGTCTTCGAGGGTGTCCCACCACCATACGACAAAACCAAGCGCGTTGTCGTTCCCCAGGCCCTGAGAGTGTTGAGATTGAAGCCAGGCCGCAAGTACTGCACTGTCGGCAGATTGAGCCACGAGGTCGGCTGGAAGTACAAGGATGTCGTTGAGAGGTCAGTTATAAGCGGGAAGGAGTTGAGATGTGCGAATTGATGCTAATTGTGTTGCAGACTTGAGGAGAGACGAAAGGTCAAGGGTGCCGCATACTACGCACGCAAGAAGGCTGCGCGAAGACAACTATCAGATGCCACAAAGAGCGCGAAGGTTGACGATGCGACCAAGAAGCAGTTGGCTGAGTACGGCTACTAGACATATCGGAGTTTATTTTCGGGACGTCTGGGTGGTTGGGAATCTCTGGGCTGTTTTCTTTTCCTTTTTGCGCAACAATTTGTCAATGCTTTGTTCGACCCGCACGGGAAGATATCTCAGAGCCGGTTCTACATCAACATGCACGGTTTGGAGGATTGCTATCATCGAAAAAAAGAGCGTTGATGGACCAAGGGCCTCTGCTGTGTATAAGCGTGCATCTTGCAAGCAGCTCATAGAGAATGAAGCCTCAATATGAACAAAGTAATGCGTGGCTGAGCATCTGATCTTGATGTGATTGGACCAACTACTAATATCTTGGGTGGATTTCCGCTGTATAGCGATGGAAGGACTGGTTCATATTCCTCGGCAAATCTGCTCCAAAGATAGTCCTCGCGTAGAGACCGTTCAAAGAGAGCGTGTTTCGAGTCTTCCCACACACCCCTTTTAGTGACATATACACGAGCTATGAAATCAACTCGACGCCCCTTTCACCACACTACTTCATTCAGCCTTGCAAGTATCAAGATCAGACTTACCTTTCCAGATATTCAAACAAGCATCCCGATGCCAACAAGTCTGTGACAAAGGTATCTCTTCATCCTTAATATTTACATATCCCTCCATCCCTTGTGCCGAGTAGCATAACCGTAGATGCCGGAACCGGATGGCGAATACTTGTAGACAAGCGAGTTTTGGTGCCTTATTCGCCAGTTTCCACATCCGCGGAGAGGAACCGGGTCCGCTCTAGCTGCTTTCCCCACACAACACTAACTGAAGCCGGCAACAACAGAATCAGATCAGATCTCCTCTTCATCTTTAACTACGAGTACATAGCCGGACCCCCACTGTATATATATATAAAAGCAGGAGGCTGCACCTCTCAAGTAAAAGCCAAGACAGGACAAGACTGCATCGTTCTAAAACGCTTCGAGTCCCGCCGTTTGAAACAAGAAGCTATCTTAAACTCGCCGATGCCGAGGTGAGGTGTAGTACTTACTGTATTACCCCACACTGTCACTCACTCATCGGATCTCGTCTCTACTCCGTACATCTTCACTCTCAACTCTCAATTGAGCCCCCAGAACAACCTCAACATGTCACCCCCAACTGCCCGTCTCCTCTCCCTGGCATCCCACCTCCTCCCCTCCACCTCCCCCTCCTACCCACCACATATCCACACCCTCTCCCCTACATCCTTCCTGCCGCGTGCCGCAGCAATCGAGCCCTCGGCCCCCGCCATCTTCCACGTAACAGCCAACAACAAGATCCTACGGCGCGACTACGCCGAATTCGCCGACCGGTCACGTGGTCTGGCGTACTTTTTGAAGAAGCATGGTTTCAAGAGAGTAGGAATTTTAGCACCGAATACGCCTGCATTCTTGGAGGCTATTTTTGGCATTGCGGCTAGTGGCGGCGTGAATGTTGCTGTTAATTATCGGTTGAAGGTGGAGGATGTTACTTATATTTTTGAATTTGCCGAGGTGAGTTGTGGCTTGCGTATTGCTGTTCTTTCATTTGGATGTGGGGAAAAGTGTCAAGTGTCAAGTGTCAAGTGGCTACTCCGAAAAGAATATGAGGGGTCCTGATCTGAAGCGAACCGAAGCGAACCGAAAGAAGCTGATGATTTGAATAGGTGGAGGTAATAATCGTCGATGAAGAATACATTCATCTCCTCGATGATTTCCGGTCAAAGAACCCATCAATACCTTTCATCATTGACACGGACACGGATGCCACTGAAGGACAGCTGTCAGGCCCATTCGATGAAGCAGTCTTGGAAGGTCTGAACTACGATATCCAGCTCGGGTCGAAAGGATGGGAGGGTTTGAACGCCCAGGCTGATGATGAAGATGACACTATTGCTATTCCTTTTACCAGTGGGACTACGGCTAAACCAAAAGGTGTGGTTTATACGCACCGTGGTGCGTATCTTGCTGCTCTTGGGAATGTGATTGAGAGCGGGTTGAACTACCATACGGGACGATGTGGGTATCTATGGACGTTGCCCATGTTTCATGCAATGGGATGGAGTAAGTCCATTTGTGTGGTTTTTTACAGCTTGATGGTTGAAAAAGGGGAGGCAGACTTTTCCCCACTCGTAGATTGCCCAAAATATCAGGGCCAGTGGAAGGGCCTATATCTAAAACTGGCTTTATCTCAGCATTTCGGAACACGACCAAGTGGTTTTGCGTACTACATCTGCCGCGAATTACGTTTCTTCCTCTGATGTGAATAATCGTATATGCTAACATCCATTTCAGCTTTCCCTTGGGCAGTAACAGCAGTTCGGGGAACCCACTACTGTCTCCGCAAAATCGACTACCCCCTAATATGGAAACTCCTCAGAGAAGAAAACATAACGCACTTCAACGCAGCACCAACAGTCAACACTCTCCTGTGTGCCTCCAAAGAAGCCTCAAAACTCGAAAAGCCCGTCCGCGTAACGGTTGCCGCCTCCCCACCAACAGCCCACCTCTTCGAGCAAATGACCAACCTGAACCTCTTCCCAGTCCATGTCTACGGACTGACAGAGACATATGGCCCGATAACGAAAGGATACCATATGCCCGAGTGGGAAGAACTGCCTATCAGGGAAAAGTATGCTCGTATGGCACGCCAAGGACATGGTTTCATCACCGGTCTTCCTATACGGATCGTGAAGCCTGATCAGCCGGAAGGAGTATTGATTGATGTGCAAAAAGACGGCAAGGAGATCGGCGAGATTATCTTCTTCGGTAATATATGCGCCAAGGAGTACTTGAAAGACGAGGAGGCGACGAGGAAGATGTTTGCGGGCGGTTCGCTGCATAGTGGAGATCTGGCGGTTTGGCATGAAGATGGGAGTGCGCAGATTTTGGACCGGGCGAAAGACATTATCATCTCCGGTTCGTTTGCCCCCTTCTCAATCCCCTGTTTTCAGGTACCGGAGAAACATACTAACATTTTCCTAGGCGGAGAAAACATATCCTCTGTAGCCCTAGAATCCATGCTCGTCCAACACCCCGACGTCCTCGAAGCCGGCGTCGTATCAGTCGCCGATTCGCACTGGGGCGAGCGGCCTAAAGCTTTCATCACGGTCCAGTCCGGCAAGTCCCTCAAGGGAGAAGACTTAATCGAGTGGGCGAAACATGAGAGCTCGATCAGCAAGTTTATGGTTCCCAGGGAGGTTGAGGTTGTAGAGGAGCTGCCGAAGACTAGTACGGGAAAGGTGAAGAAAAATGTGTTGAGGAAATGGGCGAAGGGGGATTATAGTGAAAAGTGAGGGCGTCTAGATGCGATATGTGAGTGAGTGTAGAGTGTATAGAATCTGATAGAGAAAATGAGCCTGTTGAGTGAGATCTCTGCGTAACTTTTATGTTTCAAAAGTGTAGAAGATAAAGCATTGCGACCTTTGTGTATACCAAAACGGATGGTATGGAAAGCATGACTCAAGACAGCTTTTGAAGGTAAAGTTCATTGGGCTAGTCTGTAGGGCTCTATGCTGTTGATATTTGGGGAGTTTTCTAGTGAATTAGAGGATATACTATCTGAAGATTGGGTATCTGGCTTGGGCAGAGAGGACCCAGATGTGTTACATAGTCTTTGACTCGTATAGCACAATAAATGAGAAAAATAATAATAATAATCATTAGGCTAGATATGTCGTTCTATTTGCCCAACTTTCATTCTCGAGTGCAAAAGGGGGCGAAGAAGATGGCTCTGGTGGAGTGGAGCTACTGGGGTGGTTGCCGCAGCACTTTACATGCGTGCAAAAGGGGTAAGGATAGGGGTAGGGGCACCTTTTAGGGAGGAGCGGCGTAGGGCGTAGCTCGTGTTGTGATGTTTCCGACGCGACGCGCCACGTCGCAAACCTACAGTACCACAGTGATGGAGTTTTCGGTGCTTCCGTATAACATTGTTCCGTGGACATGACCATATTAACGGACAGCTCAAGTGGGCACTAGGACGGTAATCTGATGCCTTGTCGTTGAAAACCTTCTTTTCAAATCACAAAACTGAGCGGCAGGATGAGCAGTCAAAAAGCACCCGAACAAACTTTCTTCCTTTCTTTCTTCAGCTACATGTTTTCATTTGTCCCGGGCCAGACATCACCTTCAGGTCAGCTCAACCATTCAAGATCGCCTGTCACTTTGCTGTAGCGTATTGTAGATATCATCTACTGTTGAGGAAGTTCCAACATTTCCGAGGACCATGAGCGAGCGCCCAGAAGCCCGAGGAGCCACATTTTTATGATTTCCAGAACCACCCCAATGGCCTCCAACCATGAGGGAATCGTCCTTGCTCTCCGAATCTTTCACGAGAAGACTTCTTGTTGCACTGGTCTGGAAGTCTCCGCATAGAATTGTCGCGTCACCTCTCGACACTGGATTTATTACGACTCCCCTTGATTCCACAGGCGGTACTACATCCTTTCGTGAGCCTTTTCTTGCAGCGTTATCTTGGATCAATATCAGCCGAATTCCTATGATTTAGGATCTAAATATACCATTCGATATTTCTCTTACTACTAGCGATCCATTGCCCTCCTCTGCGTCTGTGAAGAAATCGAATCGACGTTCTTCCTGCAGTAGAGCGTTCTTCGTCTAGTAGGTCAGCTATTGCAACAGACCGAAACATCATTTGTCCACACTTACTCCATGAGACCGATATTTATTAGCCCGTCGAAATCTTCGATTGATTGCATTGACACCTTGATCCATCGAGTTGATTCTAGGAATCAATTCCCCAACACTGTCACGAATGATGCCCAAAGTTTCGGTGTGTGTGAAGCTGATGCAAAGAATAAGTGCACTCTTCTCTCTCTCCAATCTGTCAAAGCACGCTATCATGTGTCTTTCTTCACGGCCTACTAAAGTTTTCCAGAGTCTCTTCTTTCCTGAGCCTTCCGTGTAGTCCACAACCATCCGCTCAAGAATGCGTTGGAGTTTTGCCGCCTCCTCGAGAGTCGCTCGAACGTGACTGCACAATGGGGTTCTGGAGCTCTGATTCTTCTTGTATCAAACACGCTGTTTCGACTAGTTGTTTTATGTGAGCAGTGTGAAGAAGTACTTTCTCCGGTGCATCCTTGACCCGAATATATACATCGTTGATTAGAGAGGTAATCTTCAGGCCAAATTCGAGGAGCTGGCCGATGGAGGCAAGGACCCCAATTGCCTCAATCCCAGACATGCTGAAGGGGGGTGATCAGATCCTTCCAATATGTTGTCACCGTCCCAGCGTAGGGGTGCGAAGGAATGATATGAAGTTGGTATTTCACGCATCCCAATCGGTTCCTCGGCCAAAATCGGCGAATGGGATATTTTCCTGCTATCATTCCAGGCAGACATACTGAGCACACTGGATTGTGATTATCTGGGTCGCACTGCATACATTAATTGCTCTTTATTGGCCTTCACTGTTGGGCTGATAGCGTGGCTGTTGCAGCTTTCTGCCTCACCTTTTTTTTCCCGCCTTAGGGCTTAGTTTACTGCACGGATGGGGAAATTTATTCCCCCCCTTCCCACCCCTATTTGTTTCTGTTTTCGCTCTCGTTCCTCAAAACTCTACAAGACTAAACCTCTTGGCATACAACTGCATTAGATGATGCATGTGGGCTTTTGTCCAACCTACCTTGAAATGCACAGGATGCACAGGATTTAAGACCAACAAGGTTACTGGTCCAAGAGCTACTTGAGTGCCTCATTCTCTATATTTTTAGGCACTATAAAACAGATATTGGGTGGCAACTATGAGACTGGAGGGGAATTGCCTCAATTCAACATGCGGGCATCCAGTTAAAGCATCTAAAGACAGCCTCAAAGGTTGTGAGCACTGCCTTGATGAAGAATAAACGTACTAGCCTCCTCCAAAACATATCATCCGGCAGGTTATACCCTTAGAAATGAAACCTTATTAGCCTCAGGATTTGACCTGAGTTTTGAACGTTACCCCGCATGGTTGTATAGCACCCTCCACGATTAATCTTTTGATTTCTCTCAAGTCCGATGACTGTAACGAACCCCATTCCTTCAGCATGCCAGATGAGGCTCTCGACACCACGTTTTAGTTCTTTATATGAGTCTTGGGCTGTGGCACCCCTATACTTTTGGTGGACTCGGCATACTTTATATTTCCCTACGTTCATCTTGGATCTCAAGTTTTGTGACATTCAGTCCACTGTCACTTAGTCCAAGAACTGTATTTATTCAAATTCCACCGAAAGATTATTGTAATGGAAGTCCCTGACGCCCCTCCACCCACAGAAAGCCTCGCACACAGCCACGATCTCGACGATACGTCCGAAGATGGACAGCACAACGGAACCCAGCAAATAACAGGCGCATCTGCCACTGACGAAGCGGCAATCATTTCAGCAGCGGGAGGCATCGGAACAGTGCAGAACAGCCGCACCAATATAAAACAGGCATTCTTCTTCCTCAAACACTTCAGGTTCTCCGGTTTAGAATCGGCCTTTGGCGATACTGCGGACGATTATTCTGCTCCTTGCACACGTACTGCGTCTCTCGATATAGGCAGAGCCAATATACATCGTACACTTCCTGGGCTATGCCCACCACCTAATAGATCGAGATATTTCGAGAATATTGCCCCGGAAGCATCGGAAAAGTTGGTAGCTACGCAATATGAACGCTTTCACCGATACCTGTGTATTCGGCCCTTCAGCAGTAAGAGGGTCTTACGTATCAGTGTTCTTACATTTGTAATTCTCTGCATTGTTATAGTTCCCTTGGTCTCTGTCCTTTACGCCTCACACGTCTTTCCTGTTACTTCAAAGTCTTCGCTTTCAGCAAAGGATATTTCAGCAAGTTCGTCAGTCCAAACAAGCAGCTCATCTTCCAGAGATAACACACTAATTTCATCTGATCAAACCTCGACCTCGGTCACCACAACGAGTACAAGCAATGGATCTCAACATATCATAAGCAGCACACTAGTCGCTAGTCCTCCAACCACAACAGCTGCAGCTCAGACCTCATTCACATCCAGTCCCCAAGCAGTATCTTCGCTCACATTATCCTCATCCTCATTGCCATCATCGATATCTTCTCCATCCTCCGCAGCATCGCCAACTCCAGCTCCATCAACGCCAACTCCAACACCAATGCCACAGTCCCCAACAACCACAACCCCACAAGTCCCAGTAACTACCCTCCAAAGCAGCACCTGCAATTGGTAAGCCTCTCAGCCCTCTCCCCACTACCGCACATCCAAGCATAGCCTCTCCTCTCCTCTCCTTACTAATACAAGCAGGGGCTGCTACGGCTGGGACTGCGTCCTCCCCTCAACACCGTGCAACAGCTCCTGGCAATGCATCAACGGCTACTGCAAGGGTGCCATAAGTAGCATTACTACTACTTCGATGGCAACAGGGGATGCGGCACGCTGCGCGTGGGGAGGAAGACCGGGAATGGGTTGTGCGGACGATAATGGGTGCTGCGATCCGTATCCTTGTGTTAGCAATATTTGTCAAAACGTGTAAGTACTGTAAGTTTAGCATTCGATAATAAATAAGCATGTGGCGGGTATAGGATCGGAGTATTAGGTTTAGAGGGAGCATTGTCGGGGTGTTTTAGGAGGTGGTAAATATGCTTTTGGCGTTGTGAGGTGGAGGCGGTTGCAACTTATGGCGGAAGGGAGTTTCATATAAGCATTGTGTATTCTGGCACCTTTAAATTACTATTTTCTCGCGCCCTTGTAATGTCCAAGAAGCTAAGGTAACTTACTATGGGGCTATTGAAATGAGAGATGTTGCTGGACATGATTCGTTCGCATTCATGTGGAGAATTGAATTGGTTATTTAACTTCCCAAAGAGCTTTAAAATTTAGGATGTATTCTCTTCGCTCTCTCCGCTCTCCTCGAAGAATTTCTCAGATCCTCGCTCTAGAAACCGAATCGTCCCAGTCTCAGGCGCCATGATAGCGCCAAAGTGCGAACATTCATTCATAATCGGATACGCCCGTACCCAGCCCTTCAGGGTCTCTTCTCTTACCATGGGTTGCTCATCCTCACCCGTCTTACCTGCAGCCTGCTTCCTCTCATGCCGCCGCTGCAGCGCATTCCACTTTTTCTGTACACAACCCATTCGCTCTTCACTTTCCTCAACCCATGCCTCTAGGTCTGGTACCGGAATCTTGCCGTGCTGGCTAGTGTCGTGGTTCGTTTGAACGACGAACGAGGATGATGTTCTGATCTTGGCATCCAAAATATCCTTTTCGATGACTGTTGTCCTCATTGCATCACTGAGGATCATATAGCAAGGAGCTGTGCACTGACTGGAGAGAGTCAGTGTTGAGTCGCTAAGAGGTGGAATGCCATGTCCCGGCCAGCTTGGAAGGATAGTGGAGCGAAGAATCGAGGCAATTGAAGGACGGAAACCGAACAAGACCAGGATTTGATGGATTCGAAGAGATCGAGTTGAGCAATTGTGATTCGGACGGAAGTTCAACGATAGGGATAAATTCTTTCTAATGTCACATGAGCACATGAAAGAAAGGGGGAGACTGACAGCTCACCTGACTCCAGTCAAGACACCTACAAAGCCAGCGTAGGTAATCGTTCGTGCAATAACTTCTTCCGGGGCTTCGGATCCAGATCTGAGGAATTCCAACACAACAATGACACTCCTCAACCCCTCCATCTCCCAGTCCAGCGTGCGAAAATGCATCATCCTGTCATTTTCCTGCCCACGGCCTTGTCCTCCCCGCATTCTCTTCCTACCACCCTTGACCAAAACACCGCCGCTCGTACACCCAAGTAGGCTATCAAGAAGCACATTCAAAGCCACGAGAGTATACAGGGACACGCCACTCGTTCTCGAGATCCCTTTCAACTCGGCTGTTTCTTCAGAAGAATACACGCGTCGAAGGAAGATGGAAGCTAAAAATTCAACGAAAAGTCTTAGAGGACGCCAGACGATGAACGTGGAAAGAACCTCGTCAAAGAGGGGTGTAATGGCCCGCATCTTGGGTGCCAAATCTGTAGCCATGGATTTGTAGCGCTCGGAGGGTGCGAGTGAGAGATCGATACGGTATGTTGGGATAGGTTCATTTTGAGGTGTAACGGGTGTCATGTTGTCAACGAATAGGCTATCTGAGACCAACTTGGTCTATGAGAAGATGAAAAGATGGTGGGGTGCTTGTGTTTGGAGATGACTTGGGGATGAGAATCAATTGCGGCAAAGGCTACTCTTTAGGCAACCTTCAGGTAGCTTTCAAGTAAATGTGGGCATGATTTTGCCGGGATAAATGTACTATATGCAACTGTGCATGTTTGAATGGGTGTCTACTTCTTTCATATCCCCGAATTGCAGATATGTTGAAGAGAAGGAAAGGAATCTTCTTGTTAGACAAATGAAGCTGTAGATTGTCCGCACGTGATTATGAAGAGTGCTTTGCCCGTATTTGAGACAAATTGTTCTTCATCAAGAGGACTGAATATATGTCTCTATTTTCAGGTTAAGAGGGAAGCAACAAATCCTTCCGATTAAATTAAATTTTTAGTATACGTATGAGGAGTATACACGTGACCCAACCCTCGGAGAAATGGGTTTCTTCGCGACAACAACTGTGTACAGGATCCTTCGTTCAGCAACCATCTAATAGCCGTCGTCGTCATACGTTCAATGTAGGACACCCCAGCGCTGGAACTGGTTTGCAAATAATAACTCTAGGCCTTCTATAATAAGGCTCGCGTGATTTGTTTCCTTATTTGCGTGTACTGTACTACGGTGGAATCCGGTTCTCCTACAAGTGTTATGGTGTGTATATCTCAACATGATTGTCTTGTGGGATGTTTCTTCCCATATCTTTGTTTCCTTTGGTTCTTTTGGATAATGCAATATGAGATCGTCAGCGCAAAACTCACTCCAACAGAGATTCTTTCAGTCATTGGCCCTTCCCCGTCGCCTCATATTACCAAATCGGTCTGTCAGCCTTGGCGTTGGCGCAGGCCGATGGAGTAGAAAGCCTTGTGAGATGCCCTATGCAAGAGACTCCAACTGTGCCTCCTTTCTTCGACCCGTTATCAGTAAGGGTTGTAGACTTTCCTCAAGGTTCCTGAAAGTCTGCCAGGATAATCATACGACTATAGACTCCAAGTTCGAAAACTTATACGAACAATGGAACAAGTTGAATTACGGCTTACCTATCACCGGACAAGTTTAAATGATCCGCCACAATGGAGTGATCAGGGACATTGAGTTTGACACTTCTACCCCCGAGTAATCAGTGCAGTATATCCCCAGTCGCGCATACATCATCATCTCAGTCGCGACCTATTCTTGGTTGGAGAAAAGTTGCAATTTTATTTTTAATCATTTTTTATCTTAGCAAAAATCCTCTCACCTGCGAACGCGGAATACAACTCCTAGAACACAGAAAGGCAACTGCCCGCTTCATCCTTCAGCTCCTACATCAAGTTCGACTCCCATATCCATACATTTCGCTTTGCCACTGGCTAGGACAAACAAAGCTATCTGGTGAAAGCTCAAGCCTCGACGAGAGCATATCGAGGCGGTAATAAGAGACTCCCTATTCTGGCGCTTGCGGTTTCGATACTTCCAATCGAATCAGCGCAGGCAAATCTGTCAAACCCGCCCAAAAACCGCAACATCGCAACTCCTGAACTCCATGGTCAGAACATTCCAAAATGTTACACGCTAGCCAAGATCTCTTTTAACAAAAAGAGACGACCCAATCCATGCTCAACACCTCTCATCGATCTTTTGGGATGATCTTGAGAGGACTACTGTGGTTACAGTCTATTTACAAGTGGGTATTGGCATGTCGATCTGGTAAGGATTTTGCATGGATGGTTGTAATCCCTTTTGGCATTGAAGGCTAGTATCACAACCATCATGGCTTGGTTGTCATGACTTAGCGTGTGCGAACTTTGTGAATAGTTAGTAGACGTATTCTTACTTTGGCAACTGGGATCTCACCTTTATTCCGTCACCCGCAAGACGTTTTCAAGATTCCAATTCTGGTTGACCAGGTGAATTCTGGAGCATATCCGCACTACCTTCTGCGCCAGCGCTTCCAGAAGCCTCGGCCGATGGTATGGCTTTCCAGCCCTTCCCCTGCTCAACATCAAGATCGGGCGTCGTAGCGCTGTGAAGACCCAAAAGCTGGCCGACGCTCAATGAGCGCAGTGGAATGTCTTCGTCCTCTTCCACGGCCCCAGCTTCTCTCAACGCTCTCTTCGTCGCATGGTATCTCCACCAGACCGCAAAGGGCGACAGACCGACCAGACTTATAATGAACGCTATGGTGTAGCTAGCAGTATTTGGGTGGGCAACGAAAGCGATATTGAACAGAAATCCAAGGATGATCGCACCCGAGACAATAACCTCTTTGAACATTTTGAGACATACCTTAAACCATTCCTAAAGGATAAATGGACGAAGCGGAATTCATATAGCCAAGAAGGAATGTCATTTTAGTATCCTCTGGCCAGACCAAAATAGAGCCAGAATGAGCGAATTGGGTCACCGGGATGTTTTGACCTAAGGGACGGGACACAGGCGGAGCGCTGCGGATGGCTCAACGCTCCCCAGTTATACGGCGTAAAACGGTAATTATTGTCAGCGGAAGGAGAAGCAATCTCTAAACAAACACATTTTCTACCTGTGATGACTTGTTTCATATATTTTTTCAGAGAAATGGAGCCTGTTAGGCCTGGTACTACGAAGTGTAAGCAATGATTACGACTGCTTTTTCTCGAAACTCGCTATTATATTTGGAACTGTTTCTAACTTGCGGGAGCCGTGGGGTAGTGCCTTTGTATGCGCTGACACTTAAAGAACCAGATCTTTCTCCGCATTTTGAAACCTTACCAAGTTATCCCGCTACAAGATACCCTCTAACTTGCATTGGCTTGGTCTTTCCGGCAATTTTTGAGAAGGGCATATATAATGGATTTATGAGACTCTACTCTCAATTGACTTCAGTTTTAGATAAAGATTAGCAAGCCTTTTGACGTAGAGTAGTAAAGAACTATTCTAAAGATAACTCTTTACAATTCTAAGCCCCCAAAGTAGGATTCAAGGTCATGGCACCGTATAAATTTCCGAATCGAGGTTAGTTCACCATGGGAGCTTTGTTACAACTGATATTTTGGCATGTTTATATATCCAAACCTATTATTATGCAATAAGCTCTCGCATAATTATTTACATGTACGGTTAAATCATCCTTGTCTTCCAAGAAACTTTGCCCCACGGAGTGCATGTCAGCTGAGCTTACTTTACCCCTGGAGTTTCTGGAGTTTCTGGGTTAGTGTGTAAATACTATATGTATACGAGATGCGCAATGCGGAACGCCATGGCAGATCCTTCAGCGCTCCCATATTTCGTATACCACTTGGAGGTATGATTTGAATCGCTTCAAATGGGGCGTTGAAGTCGGAGAAGCTCATTGGTCTGCTCGCACCAAAAGCTCTTACTCACAGCCGAGACAGCCACTCACTTGTGCAAGTAGAGGTTCCGCCGGTGGAGAGCAATCGGTAAGTACGCTAGTATACGTTTCAAGTTTCAAACTCCTTAAGGCTGAGCTGTGTTGTCCGCATTCTCTGGGTTGGTGCTAAGTCCCACGATACCGGTACCGTATATTCTGACTGTCACATCTCAAACACTCTATATCAACAACATGCGAGAAGATTAGAATGTAATTACATAACTATAATGATGGACAATCCAGAACTTTCTAGTAGAAGACTACTTTGAAAGTAGCCCGATTATTTCCTTGGGCTTTATCATTATCACAAGTTTTGAAACTTCCTTACGCATCTCTGAAGAAAGTGTCTGAAAACGGTGGTGGATACTGTACTGTACCGGTATTGCATGTGCCCTCTGGGAGTTGAGCTTATTAGCTGCCAAGCCATCCCGTAATTTTAGGGAAGCGGCACAGTCTTTTACATTATGATACTTTGTTCGTATATCGCATATTTTAGTGGGCCCGAACAATTCTGCGTTGAGGTGGCACGTAGCTTTGTCAAAAATAGACCTGACTTCTGCAAATGGAGTGAAGGAGCTGTATCAAAACACAAGATTCAAAGAGCCATTCACGGTGACTGCATTAGGAAGACTGTTCTAGTTCACGGATCCCACGGACCTACCGCCCTCTGTCCAGTCAAAATTTCGGGCTCGCCATCCTCTTTCACAAGGAGTATATCCTCATGCCTGACACCAAATTTATCAACCAGGTAGATACCTGGCTCAGAAGTGAACGTCATACCCGCTCGGAGCGTCACGTTAAAGTTCCCTTTGTTCAAGTACGGACTCTCGTGGGCTTTGATGCCGATACCATGCCCGACCCTGTGCGTGAAGGCATTGCCGTAGCCTCCATCGCTAATCACTTTCCTTGCAGCAATATCAACACTTGCCGCTGTGTTGCCAGATACTAATGCATGCATGGATTGCGTTTGTGCTTCGAGGACAATGTCCCAGACCTTGAGTTTCTCTTGGACCACTGGAGAGAGCGCGCGAACCTCTGAGTCGTTGGTGGGCTTGGGAAAGAAAGGAGGAAAAAAAGTCCGGCAAATATCAGACGAGTAACCATATAGGTGAGCGCTATAGTGCATCAGTTTCTGTATTCATACTCAAGGGGGGGGGGGGGGGGGGGTTGCTAACCCGACATCAATTAGTACGAAAGTCTCTTTTTCGAGAACTTTGATTCCATTTGTGCCTCCATGAGGATTTGAAGCGTTTTCATCTAGAACAGTGTTAGCACAAGTACGGGAACCGGCCAAATATATCCCAGAAAACAGCTCACCGAATAATACAATATCAAAGAATGGCTCCATTCCAGCAGCCCTGAGGGTATTATCCAGAACATCCATCACCTCATTCTCTGTCAAGCCAGGATACATGCAATCCCTCGTTGCTCGAACCGCAACTACTGTTCCAGTATTGACGGCCCTGACAATTTCAATCTCCCTCGGCGATTTTGTTTGTTTCACTCTCTCAACTTCCCCATCAAGTCCAACAACATCGAATCCATTCGCACTGAGCCCTCTTTGAATGAAGTCTCTCATCTCTTCATCGACCATGACCTTTGGCACGATGTTCTGGACGGTCAAGTCTCCTCCGATTATAAATTCATCCTCCCAAGAGTTTCGCAGCGTATCATACGGGTTCCAATGTTCTTCCCACGGAACAAAAGTCAAGGTTTCTTGGAACGGCATACCCAATAATCTGGCTCTCTCAACTTCAAAGCTCGGTGCTAGGAAAACAGTTGAGGCCTCGATGTCCCCGGTTTTCAAGTTTGTGATAGGTCGGATGACCATTAAAAAGGGCCGCTCTTCGGGCTCCCATACTTCCCAGTCTATTTTTTAGGCTGGTTATTAGAAAGTATACAAAGGGAGCTGGAGCAATGTTCACTACCTTTCTGACTAATATTGGCGTAATACTGGAAAGTGTAACCCGGCTCAACAATGAAAGCGTCTACATTATCGGCGACGAGGGCCTTGGCTAGGTTGTTCCTGCGTTGTACATATTCTTCAACGGGAAGAGGTGCTGCCGATTTTAAAAATGGAAGCCCCGTGGAAAGAAAGTTGGTGATAGAACATTGTTGGAACTGATTGATGCTATGCGGTTGTGACCAAGGCACAGCATGGATCTCCAAGGTATAGTTGTATTTTGATCGCTATTCAAACGTTAGGGACTGCTATACGGAAATTTCCCTCCCTATCTGGACATCTTCATGTCTCTACGGCAGGACGCACTCTAACAACGTTTCCAAGAGCTCCCAGCACCAGTAGCAATGCAGGATAGACTTACGGCAAGAAACCATGCGGAGACAGATAGTACCGCAATAGCTAGACAAAGCTTTACCCTCCTCTGAAAACCCCCAAATTTTTCACCAGGAAGACGATATGCGCGTGTATCGAAGCCTTTCAATAGTGACTTCTCAATTGATGAGGCACCCGGCGGCAAAATCTTATGCGAGAACATCTTAGTATCATAAATCTTCCCCATGACTTATCACTGAATACATATTGTAGAAGTAGAAGTAAAAGTAGAGGAGAGCAGCTGTAATCTATACGAAGTGGTCGGCAATGGTGGGGGAGGCTCTGGTATGTCCATGCTTCTTCCCAAAATAGGCAACCCTTCCGAGAGCTCCAACAGCTTCGGGAGCTGTCTAGTCTAGCACAGCCTCATCACCTCACACGAATTATTGTGGCATAGGGCGACCTCATAACCACGGCGCCGAATACCCAGAGGAAATATGCCATGATGCCTCTTTGAGTGCAGGCTCGAAAACGGTCGCGAACATGGAGGCAAAGGCAGAGACAGAAGGAGAGCAGCCAGGAAACGTGGAGCTATCTGGGAGGATAAGCAAACCACCAGAGACAGGGCCGTTCGTTCTAAGGGCCTTGCTCGAAGATCTGCCATTAGCTGTGGATGGTGATAGAGAGGATATTGAGATAAACTGTGTGGAATTTCTAGGTATTTATCTGCTGGTGACAATGCTGCCATAGACCTGTGCTAATGCCGCTTAGAGCAGAACCTCTACGTTGGAACCTCAGCCTCCGAACTTCTTCATTTCGTACAAATCCCTCCAGACCCTCAAGATGCATCAGGAAAGCCTTCATATATCCTTGCGTCCAGGCTGCTGCCGGCTTACCACGAACCACCGTCTCCAGCACGGCCCGGGGTCCAGCAAATTCTACTTCTTCCAACCGTGAACAAAGCTTGCATCCTGTGCAATTGGACGGTGACATTTTACTCGCTCCCAGAGCTCAGTCCCGTCTTTGGCACAAAACAGATCCGACCATGTAATTGGATTGGAGGGATAGATCTGAATACAGACCTAGCTGGTCGGGGGCAAGATCAAACAGGGCCAGTTACTGTACTGGTCTCTTTAAATAAGAAAATGAGAGTTATTAGGATTGGAGAAGATGATGCTCGCCCCGTCAGAGTATGTTTTGCTCATTAAATTGGTTGGTGCATAGAGCTAATAACTATAGGTAATCGATTTCTCAGGAAGCACTATCTCCGTTCGCCGAGAGTCCTTTGCTTGTGTAGCGAATACTCGATCCTATGCCCTTCTCGATGTCGATCGATTACTAAAATACCCCTCTTTCCCATTTCTTCATTAGATGACTCGCAATCCAGCAGCATAGGAGGCCAAGTGGAAGATATCTCTGGTGGTGCTAGTGGTGGTATCTCACGAAGCACATCTTCAGCCCAAGCAGGTCCTGGAGCTCCAGATGACCGTGGACATGGCCGAAGCACCAGTCTCGGGACATTCATGAGTAGTACCTCTCGTAGGCTCAGTCAACAGGGGCGTACGGGGGAACGTTCCGGACGAGAAACGCCAGAGGGTCTTTTCAGGGAGTCTTCACCAGCACCAGCCGCAAGTCCGTTGAGACACCCTTCTCGTGATATGAGCCCTAGTGCCAACAAACCCCTTCCTCCACCGCCAAATGAAGCGTCTTCAACAGTTCCCCCATCACCTGCCCTCCCACCTGTATACCTTAAACCACACATAGCATCGCCAACTCCACAGGAGTTTCTTTTGGTGACTGGCACAGGGCCGCAAGACTCGGGGGTTGGGATGTTTGTGAATCTAGAAGGTGACATTACGCGACCAACGATAGAATTCGATGTTTATCCAGAAAGTATTGTGGTAGATGGTCGAGGCGTGGGCGTGGACCCAACCCCTATTACCATGAACGATGAAGAAGAAGGGTTCGTGCTTGCTTCAATGGCGCGTCAGTTCCAGGATGAAACTCGGCATGGTCTCGAAATTCAACGTTGGGACGTGAATCCTGGAGAAGGAGGGACCGAAAAAACCTGGTTGGAAGCGCCCCAGTCAGCGGACGGAAAGGATGATAAGAAAGTGTCACGAATTGGGCTTCGGTCCATGATAGACGTAGGAGATGTCTACTTTGATGAAGCCGTTGCAGCGCTCCGGTTGAAGCGTTTCCACCCCTTTACGATTAGATCCACGGGTGGATCTACTCTCTCTTTACATAGCGTTGATTCTAGGACGGCGACGTCACTGGAAAGAGTATCTGGAGAGAAAGAACTTTTCGAGAGTGGTGAAATCCTTCCTAGGGCGTGGGAGGCTCAGCGAGACGCAGAAGAGCAGCAATTTGCCGAGAGGCTCGGCCACACGCGTACTCGAGTCGTCGCATGGTCTGGGAAGAACATATGGTGGGCAGTCCGAAATCCTTTGGCTCTTCGCCTGGATGCTGCTCTTTCGCTTCTAACGAGCGAAGAAGGCCAAAATGAGCCCATATACAGATCACTCGACAGGCAGAAAGTTGTCGAGCTGATCAATTCTCTTCGGGGACGAGAAGCTAAGACCGAGACTGAATTTTTAAGTCTGGGATATGTCAGGCAGCGAGCTGGCCTGTTGATATTTATGAGCATCCTGAGTGACCTCAATGAAGCGTACTCGCAGAACGAGCATCACGCATCAGAAGAAGCACTTCTCGAAGGCGGTCTTGATCCCCGTGTGATTCTATCGATTGTCCCATACCTGCGAAACGAAATCGTTGAGGGAGGGACAGGTATATGGATTCATGGCGGCGTCAAAGCAATTGCCGATGATTTCGTAGCGCGCCTCTTATCTGACAATTCCACGTCTACCAAAGCTGGCGCTCAATCGGATCATGTCCTGCAATATCTGCGGAGATTTCTCGCCGCTTGGCGAAAGAAGAAGGGCTTTGGGAGCATTGCAAATGAGAACGAAGTGTTCCGAAGTGTCGACGCTGCTCTGCTCGTTGTGCTTCTTCAACTCGACAAGGACTCGCCCCGAGGGCCTGTCAAAAGCAAATCCGTCAGATCAGAACTATATGAACTGGTCGATCATGGCGTTGATTGTTTCGAGAGAGCGATTTCCCTTCTCGAATCCCATAATCGCCTCTACGTTCTGAGTCGCCTATATCAAAGCCGCAAAATGACTGCTGAGGTACTGGGAACCTGGCGCCGCATTGTGGAAGGGCATGTGGATGAAGGAGGCGAATTCCGTGATGGCGAGCAAAGGATACGGGAACACCTGTCCAGGATTCGCAATACAGCGCTTGTCCAAGAATATGGTGTTTGGCTGGCTGGCCGAAACCCAAAACTCGGAGTACAGGTTTTTGCTGAAGATCGCAGCCTAGTCAAGTTTGAACCTACCCAAGTCGTTGAGATATTGCGAGAGGGTGCCCCGGGAGCAGTCAAGGATTACCTGGAATACTTGGTCTTCAACAAGAATCATGCCGAGTACATCAATGAGCTCATCGCATACTATTTAGACATAGTCACTAGCAAACTAGGGGAATCCAAGGAGGCCCGAGCAATATTAATCGGAACTTATGAGTCCTATCGAGCATTACGACCGCCCAAACCAACATATCGTCAATTTATTACCGACAATACTATTGATGAAGAATGGTGGCATAGTCGTCTCCGTCTCCTACAGCTTCTAGGAGGAAGTCAGGGCTCAGCATCAAATTACGATGTTGCAGCGATTCTTGAAAGAATAGCTGCCTATACGGAAGAACTTGTACCAGAAGTAATCATACTCGATGGTCGTCAATCTCATCACGAGGAAGCTCTCAGGCTCTTGACGCATGGGCTAGGGGACTATGATACTGCGATCAGCTATTGTCTTCTTGGCGGCTCGAGTATATATCATCCTGTATCTGGAACTGTGGCTCGGGAGAGCTTGCCGACACGGGAACAACAAGCAAAACTGTTCGGATACTTGCTGTCGGAGTTCCTGCGTATTGAGGATGTCAGTAACCGGGTGGAACAGACAAGTAGTTTATTGGAGCGCTTCGGTGGGTGGCTTGATGTTGGATATGTCCTAAGCCTTATTCCTGATACCTGGTCTGTGGAGTTGGTTTCTGGCTTCCTTGTTGGCGCTTTGAGACGCATTGTCAGGGAACGCAGCGAGACCATGGTCGCAAAGGCGTTAAGTGGAGCAGAGAATCTGAAGGTTTCTGGTGATCTTATTGGAGAAATCGATAAAGCTGGGCCCTCTATTGAGGCCTAGGATTTGTAGAAATAGAGAATAATATAGTAAAATATGGACGTGAATCTTCCTAATCACATTTCACTTGCTATTGACCTGTCAATGATCGGTCTTCCTTAGCTGCCTTTTTTTCCCCCATGTAGATGGAACAGGGGGAAGGGGAGGCGAACAAGGCTGATCACAAGGCTGGGCTTGCCTTCATTCGGAAAATCCATATCCGTTTCATGAGCTCCAGCCCTACAGTCTCTTACAACAACAGACCGCAATAACGATTCCACTTGACCAATTTTACGTCACAAACGAGGCAGCACCTTCATCCATCATTCATACCCGCATACATCTGCCACAACACAAGGCCCTCATTCAAGCGCTTGACTTGAGCATACATAATCACCAATCCTTCCTTACTGCAGAACGACCAACCCACAGCACAAAGGCCCTCTCCTCCCCACGTCGCCACAACCTCCTCCAACCCAACTCAAACCACCCATCACACCACAGCACACTATAATGACACCCCGGCATACCCGCCCCCGCGACCAATCCGGCGCGTCCTCCCAACCCCAACCCGCAGCCATCCAACCCTCCGACTACGAATCCGACGTCTACGACGTCCCGCCGCCCACCACACGCAGCAACACGGAACTGAACCTCAGCGTGCTGCGCCGGCACTGCGCGTCCATCAGCACCATCCTCTCGATCGCGCCGTCGGCGCAGATCTATACATATGTGGGTGGGGGTTGGAACAAGACGGATATCGAAGGGACGTTGTTTCTGTGCCAGACTGGCGGTGGTGGTGGTGATGGTGGTGGGGTTGGGTATGTGGTAGTGGTGTTGAATCGGCGGGGACTGGAGAACCTGGTTATCGATCTGGGGATGATTGAGAACGTGGAGGTGACGGAGGAGTTCCTGATGGTTGGGGTTTGCGGGGGGGGGAGGAGGGGGGGAAG